>NW_018020649.1:736491-759953 GCF_002006095.1 Pseudomyrmex gracilis
GAACGGAATGTGCGGAACCAGCTCGACCAATCGTAACCATAGAAAAAGCGAAGGAAAGAAAACGGAATGGCTATGATTGGTCGAGCTGGTTCCGCACATTCCGTTCCGCTATAGATTTCCGCTCAATGGGACATCGCCCCAGGTTTCTCTCTGCTTAAGACGTAAGAAAATTGACCAATCAGAAATTTACGTTCGAAAGTGACGGCGACATAGTATACATTCTGATTGGTCAAGTTTCTTACGGCTACGTTCATATCTCGGAAACTCATGTATGTAAGTTTATCAGTCCAAAACCTTCGCTCGGTAAACTCCCACAACCTGCTCCGCGAACTCTGAAATGATAATAATATCGCTCCTCGAGAAAATAAATTCAAGTATTCTGATTTGAATTCGGATGTCAATGAAATATTACAGATAAAATAAATTATTGTATAACTTAATTTAAAACATAGTTGGATTATGCATCGTTTATACACCGTACACAGCGTAGTTCTTTTTTTTCTCTAGATATGGTATCGTTAATATATTTAAAAAACAACCTATATATAAGGAAAATACATACATATATCTGTGATAAAAACAAAGATTAATTCAAAGCTTTCCAATTTAATTTTATTTTTTAAATTACTAAAAGCAATTACACGTGTTACACTCTGTTCAATGAAAGAGTATCATCGGATTAATGTATATAAATTTTGCGTTGTACAAATGTTATAAAATCTAACACAAAGTTTGAAAAAAGGGAAGATATAAAACAGCCTAATTTTCCTTGGATCCACCATAAAAAAACACGTCCAAAAGAATGTAAACGTTAAAAACAACTTTCAAAAAAGTAGGATAAGATAAAATCTTAAAAAAAAAATAATAATTTCAAAATAAGATAGTAATCTATATTTAAAATACAGCAATAATCTTTAAGTTTGCATAGCTGTTATTTCATGTTTAAAGTAGGTTATTCTTCCTTAACTTACACACATAACACTTTAGATGTATTTCAGGTAATTGCTACATCATATATATATCAGTAATATCAGTATTAAGATTACTGATACTAACAGACTTATAAGTATTTATTAAAATTCTTACGTCGTTATCACTTAGGTAACTAAATATTTGTTCAATACACTCAAGTGGTAGCTCAGGAAAGTTACAGAAAAAATAGAAAAGTTTAGTGCCTTGTTCGAGCAACTCTTTCCTTTCTATATATTTTCTGAAGTAATTGTTTATCATGCTAGAGTATATTGGAAATTTTGTTTTATACTCGTCTGATCTTAAAACCTGCACTACATTTTCATTTTTCATATATATATCTTTTATCAAGATATCATAAAATGATATGTTAGTATTACTAATTTTCTCATTCTTCATGATTGCTACTTCTTTTTCACACTCATACTGTAAATCCTGTAACTCCGGTAAATTTATTGTGTCAAGGCAACTCTCTGATAAGTGTTCACTTACGTATAAATTTGCAGTTCTCATCTTAACTATATGCTGTTTAAGAATATGAGCAATTTGTGTACAATAGAAGTGTTCATCAAAGAGAGAATAAGTGTGTGTGTTATCTGATATAGTATTAATGTTAGCACCTCTGTCTAACAGCATCTTAACATTATCTACATATCCATGGTGAACAGCAAGATACAGTGGTGTAATACCTGGTGTAAATATTGATATACATGTAGAATTAACATAAACTCCATGTTTTAAATGATGTTCAAACATTTATAAATATCCTTTCTCAACTGCAATATAAAGTTATACCTGCATTGTCCCTGGCATTAACATTAGCTCCATGATTTAAAAGTAATTCCACAATTTCCACTTTCTTATGTTCAAGTGCATAGTGAAGCGAAGTGGTGCCATACCTAGTTGTAGCATAGACGTTAGCACGTCTGTCTAGAAGCATCTTAACAATTTCTATGTCACCATTTATAACAGCAAAATGAAGTGGAGTATTATAAGATTTGTCAATGTCGCTGTTAACTTTACAACCATTTGTTAAAAGTAGTTTAATGATTTCTGTATGCCTATTCTCAATAGCATCACAAAGTAAAACATATCCTTCTGACCATGTTTGTGAATAAGATAGTCCAAAAGAAGTTATTAACTCCTTTGCTCTTTCTAGGTTTCCTTCACAAACTGCACTTATTAAACTGTAGCTTATATCAACATAGGCCATGGTAAAAATAGTGCTCAGTTTGCATCTGTTTTTCTCTAAAATCTTTTTTCTATATTGTTTCTCTGCTTAAGTTTTAGTTTTGGTTTTCCTATAAATATTTATATGCATTAAGGCCATCACACATAAAATTACTTAAGACCACGAAGACTGTGTTTCAAAATTCACTGCCAGCGCTAAAGATCTATAGTTTAAGTCACATGTATTATACAATTCTAGCACTGGCAGCGTGCTGGCAGTAAATTTGGAACACAGCCGAAGTAAGAGTAACAGCCAATTTCTTCATACCTCTGTATAAGATCTTTCTGAATTCTCGACTTTTTCGAAATGTTCGACACGACGGTTTATAATTTGAAAGGGAATCTACAAATAAAGTTCGGCAGACAGTCACCTTGTTCTTTGTTTCCCTTCCCGACACGTGAACAACACGACACGACCGGCAAATTCACACAATGTCTCAATGTTATATTTGTTTTCACGACACGAACCAAGGGCAACAAGTGTTCACGGCACGACAACGACAAATACGTATTTCAAACGACAATTAGCGGAATATAACAATCAAACTCACACGCTCAATTCCTTTACTGGTTTAACATAATTTGTGTAAATTTTGTTCGACTCAACTAAATAAATAAATTCAGGTGTTTGTTATTTTCTAAATGCAGAGGATGGCTTGTGTAAAATTCTTGCCCGAATACCGTATTCAAATATAAACGTCTCTCCGAACGCGGAGTTTGAATTCGAATATGGCGATCACGTGCACCACGGCGTGATCGCTCCGACTATAACACAATTGCTCCGTTAATTTATAGGAAATTGCGAATAACTGCTCACACTCCGTATTATAAGAATATTAAATATATTTGTAACTGAATGCAGGTTTTACAATATTATCGACACTTGATTTACAATAAACAATTTAATACTATTTACGCTGCTTTTCGACTCGACTCTCAGGCGACGGTACGCCTGACCGGTTTGACTGCTCTGTACGCCTTCACAAAGGAGAGTGTCTGGTCTGGTTGCCTCGATGCAAAGAGCTCTTAAAGAGCCGTCTACAATGGAGAGTTGTAGGCCGTAACAGTAAGAAATTGACAAATCACAGACATAGCACAGAAGAATAATCGATTGTGATTTGTCAGTTTCTTACTGTTACAGTCTAAAACTCTTCATTGTAGACGACCCTTTACGTGAACCTATAGATTTTCAGTAGTGCCAGTAAAGCCTGTTCTACATTGATCGCAAGCGCAAACGCAAGGAACAGGTCTGGTAGAATTGACTAATCGTATTGATCAAATCAGCCAATTGACCAGCGTGATTGATCAATTCTACGAGATCTATTCCTTTCGTTTGCGCTTGCGATCAATGTAGAACGGACTTAACGGAACAGGGGGTATGTAAAGCCCCTTGCACAATGGACGGAATAGCGATAGCGATAGAAATAACAAAAGTTTTAAAGAGTTTATATTTAAAAATAAAGGTAGGAACAGCGGAATCTAACATACAAAACTACACATGTATCAATGCAGATCAGAAAATCGGAATAAGCAATAGCGATAAAATTTCTGACGAGTTGGAATTTTGTGTTAAAAAGTGTGTTATTTCTATCGCTATCGCTATTCCTTCCATTGTGTAAGGGGCTTTAAAAACTGTGTTATTTCTATTGCTATCGCTATTCCTTCCATTGTGCAAGGGGCTTAAGGCCCATTCTACATTGGGTGCGTTCAGACAACTCAACGGTTGAGAGATCATCGCTTATGATAGGACTATTCTTCAAGATCTGCTGAGATTCCAAAAGTACGATCCAATCAGAAGTGATTATCTCTCAACCGTTGTGCAACTGTTGAGTTGTCTGAACGCACCCATTGATCGCAAGCGCAAACGCAAGGAATAGATCTCGTAGAATTGACCAATCACGCTGGTCAATTGGCTGATTTGATCAATACGATTGAGTCAATTCTACCAGACCTGTTTCTTGCGTTTGCGCTTGCGATCAATGTAGAACAGGCTTAACTAACCAACTGTTGGAGAAACTATAATTTTCATTGGATTGGTTCGTGTGCACAAAACGTGGACATCACGGCGCTCGAGAACGAAAACATGATAAGTGCGCTCACGACCGTTCTCCGGCTTCTCTCTCGTGTGACGTCGGTGATAAAAAATGCCTACTGACGCGGCGCGACAGTTTGACTTGGTCTCCGTAGTCATAGCGACCGCGAGGTATGGCCGCTCGATTAACAGTTCGTCGCGAATGACAACTACGCAAGACGGTAATCAAATACGTGGAAATCCGAGATTGTCTGCGCTTTACATTCTGTAAGTAAAGTCAACCTTTTTCAGATATACTTAGCAGAGCCGTACTTTGAGAAAAGCAAATTTATCGCTTTGTCTCGCGTCTTTTGGGTAACTCGACTTTTCGTGTTCTAACAATTCGAAATTAAATGTTTCGCGTTTGCCATAGAAATGAATTTCGGATATACGCTTATATTTTTCGAACTCATTTTACCAACATTTTCTGTTTTTTTTTTTTACGAAGATAAGAAAGTGTTTGATAAAAAATAGTTGTTGAGTAAAGCTCTCTCTCCTAATAATTGACATTTACACATTTATATTCTAATTATTCCTTTTTTTTTAAATTATATTTTGGAAAAATTTCTAAGTATAAATTACTTTATTTTTATCGCAACAGTTTTTTATTATTTATTGTCTTGTATATACTGCATAATTCAATATATACTGTAAATTGTACATATTCATATGTTGAAAAATTTATTTACACATTGTATATCAAATAGAAATGCGTGGCGTTGTTTATTTACCTGTTTTTTTTTTTTAAATATATTTGGACAGTCAAAAAGATTTCTATTTCCAAATTTTATTTTTCAATAATTTAAAGAAACTATATATATGAATCCGCCAGTTAAAACTTAAGTTGCGCAGGTCAGATGCACACTCCGAAATCTGAACTTGAATATCAAAATTGATATTTATTTTCTGCAACAAAAGTTGACGAAAATACCGTGATGATTTTAACATTAACTGGCAGCCACAGTATAAAGCTATTCCAGAAAATCTATATTCTTGCATGTCTGGTTCAAAGATCGTTCGCGTGCGACCGTAAGAAAATGCTAATCTGGAGGCGACATGTATATACGGGTAGTGTCCTAGATTTTTGTATTTGAACACATTTATAAACTGCTGCTTACAAAAAGTGTTGTTTCCTACAAAAAGCGTTTTGAGATTATTGTGCAATGTTCGAAATAATTTTAACGCGTATGCATAAAGGTTTTTTTTTTATTGAAGAAACAAATCTTAAATTGTGTGCAAACATATATATAGTATACTCCACTACTGTTTTACAATACATATTCCAGTTCTACATATGTTTATAAATATCATAAAGTGAATGAGAGATACATGATAGCAAATTAAGATTGACATGAATATTATACAAGTTACTCTACCATCTTGTCAACGGTCTCGAGTTCTCGCAGAATATAGACAGAATATAAGCTATCAAATATTCATTCTATCTGCTGTAGAGTCAATACTCCGGATAACTCGTGCCAAGTATTTATTTATACGAGAGACAGGAAACTCTACATTTACTAAGAACATTTATTTTCTATTACAACCGTATACGTACGTGTGCACGAATATTCATGCCTGTGTAAAAAAAAAATAAACATCGGGACTTGGTAAAAAAAAAAAAAGTTATACAGTAGGAATGTTTCTTGTTACTTCTTGTCTATTTTAACGTGTTATGATGCGTAATCCAAACTTGCATAAAAAGAGATTTTCTCTTCTCTCATTTAGTACTTTACAAAAAACAATTAACATTTAAAAAAAAGTAAATTACTTAAAAACAATTAATTAATTTAAAAAAAAATTGTTTATCACGCGTTATAAGTTTGGAAACATGAAACTGGAAACGAAAAGTTAATAACGTGAAACACGTTCTCAATTTGCGTAGTAATTATGGCAAATATGAAGAACATGTGACGTCGCGCGGATCATCGCAATTAGCACCGCGGATCTGCGTAATTTACGCGCCCTAACATGTTGAGATTTACTACGTAAAGACAAGTGATACGGAAGTGTTCAAGCACATCTGAGCCTATATATATATGTGAAAATGAATCGATATATAACTTTGAACCAACTGGGCGATGGAACTTTTGGTTCCGTCGTTCTCGGAGAGCGCATTGATACGGGCGAAAAAGTTGCCATAAAGAGAATGAAGAGAAAATATTATTCCTGGGAAGAAGCTATGAATCTGAGAGAAGTAAAGGTATGCTTGAATTTATTTGTAAAAAATTAAGAGAGAAGTCTACGTAACACTCATTACTTATATTTTGTCAAAAACTAAAATCAAAAACTTATATCAATATTGAGACATATACTTCTTCATTTCTTACAGTCGTTAAAAAAGCTCAGTCACGCGAATGTTGTAAAACTTAAAGAAGTCATACGAGAAAATGACGTGCTATATTTCGTATTTGAATATATGAAAGAAAATCTCTATCAACTGATGAAAGACAGGTATGTGTCTATATGTATATGTGATCTACACATATGGATGTGTCACATGAAATTTATATATTTTCATATATATTTTTTTCGTTTATTCAAACGTTTTGAACGCCGCAGAGACAAACTTTTTCCCGAACCGGTAATAAGGAACATGGTGTATCAAGTATTACAAGGTCTTGCTTTTATGCATAAACACGGTTTCTTTCATCGCGATATGAAGCCAGAAAACTTATTGTGTATGGGGCCTGAATTAGTCAAGATTGCTGATTTCGGACTAGCGAGAGAAATTCGATCGAGGCCACCGTACACGGACTATGTATCAACGAGATGGTAAATTCATAAATATATTAGCTAACAATTGAGAAATTGTATAACGATTCGATGAAATATTTTTTGAAATTGTTCAAAGAAATAAATGTAACAATTATGATATAACAATTTATATTTTTAGTCATTATTATAATTCTTTATATTTTCTTGCGATTTTTATGTTATATTCACATCACTCAAATCGATTTTCAAACTATAACAGGTACCGAGCACCGGAAGTATTGCTACATTCTACAACTTACAACAGTCCAATTGACATTTGGGCGGTCGGTTGTATAATGGCCGAGTTGTACACGTTTAGACCTCTGTTTCCCGGAAAGAGCGAGATCGACGAAATATTCAAGATATGTTCCGTAATTGGAACACCTGATAAAGAAGATTGGCCGGAAGGGTATCAGTTAGCTGCGGCTATGAATTTTAAATTTCCGAATTTTACGCGCACATCGCTGACCGTTTTGATACCAAACGCCAGTCAAGAAGCGGTCATAATTATGGAGGACATGTTACAATGGAATCCCATAAAGAGGCCAACGGCTCAACAATCGCTCAAGTATTTATATATACGTATGATTACAAGACACACAGTTGAGATTTATGAGATTTATATGAATAGCGATTGTGGGTCAATTTCAGATATCCGTATTTTCAAGTCGGCGATCCGCGTATTGTTAATAATAAAAAAATTGGCGTTACATCTCAACGAGAACTCGTCATGAACAAAATAAATCTTCCTCCACCTGCGCCCAAACAGTATAGTTACTCTCAGGAAGATTTCAACAGTCTCGTTCAATCGAGGTAAACTAGTAGATCTTATTGGTTTTCAATTTGATAATAAAAAAATCCTGATAAAAAAATAAAACCTAGTTTAATTATGCATCTCTTATTAGATAAAATATAAATCTAACTACTTACAGAGCAACCGAGAAGATAATGGTTGAGTCCCGACAGCAGTCGCCGGCTTTGCCGTTATTGAATCATAACGATCACAAGCATGAGAGCAACGCTTCTAAATGGGAGGAAGACGATTTTACCGATCTTTTGGGGTGTGTTGCACGATTCTTCTAGACAATTCTTTCTTTGTCCGATATATATTCATTGTTTTCTTCGATTATCTGATCTACTGTTTCATTTGTCTACATCAGAAGCAAAATCGTCGCGGAAAACTCCAGTGCAACACTCGTTCCCGATCGAATATACAAGGAGAATCGTGCCAATTGGAACGCCAATTATCAGCAGTCCGACAACTTGAAGCACAGCGGTGTAAATTGGTCTCTACCAGCGTGGCAGGAACCGCCGTCGAGGATGTGGTGTGATCAGTCGAACCAATCTATTCAGATGAAAAACTTGCGCAAAGTCTCAGCGAAACAGCATTATCTCAGTGTGGCTCGGTACGTCGCAGGCCAGAGCACAGATTTGCCATCCAGGTATAGAAAGTTTCGAAATCTAGTCGAGAAAATCCTGATTACGTGCGTGATGTTGATAATCGGCCATCTTTTGGTATGGCTGTATCTCAGACAGGATATATTTTCCGAACATCTGATAAATCTGTTTAAATTTACGTCAGTTGAAAAAAATCATTCCCAAGTAGAACAACACACGTCTTATGACGCAATTGTTCACAGATCAATTTCCATTCTGATTAGAATTATACAATATTTAATTGCTATGTTATCCAAAAAAATCTTATTTCTATAAAGTACATTCAATAATATATTGTTGATTTATAAAGTGACTTATTTTGCCAAAGATCTTGTGAAATATTTCGACATAACAGAAGGTGTGTTAGATTAAATTAAAAAATTTACGATTGCTTGCGTGGCGACAACATGCATGATGTAGTTTGACAATCGTTATTTCGACTTTAATTAATTTTTAATATCATGCTTGTCACGTTCACTGGATGGCAGTAAATGTGTACTGAATAAAATTTTGTTTCTCAAATCTCAAAAAAATACGTAAGTTATAATAAAAATGTTTATTTTGCATTACGCTGTATTAAATTCTTACTACTCTTTTTAATTTCTATTGTATAAATTCAAAATGCCCAATAAATACCGCGCTTCTGTGTCTTTATTGTTCTGCTTCTTTTTATTGTCTTTTGATTTAACGTTTTTTTCTATTTATTTTAAAGAAACGGGGATTCCGATATCAACCGATCGAAATTGCTATTGAACGGGTTCATCGGTCAGGCAACGTCCAACAAATATGAAGGCTTTACAGAGTCTTTCTGGGGATCTAGGAATAGTATTGAGAATCAAACAAGACAGCATTATCTCGCGCGAAATCGTTATATCGCCGAGCAAAGTTTGAGATTACCTTATCCTAGCGTGTACGGTACTCAAAGTATAAGTAAGTATTTTACAATTAAGTATTACTTATTGCTTCAGAAATAATGCGTTTCTATGCTTATTATCAATTTTTTCTTTTCGATAGAGTCCACCAATAAGCCCATCTTTCAACCGAACTTATTTGGAAATGTTTTTAATACGAAAGCCAGCGGCGGACCACACGGCCGAACAGACTGGGCAGCAAAATATCTTAAATGACCGTTATAGAAAGTTTTTGTTTTTTCCATCAATAATCTGTCATCATTTTCTTAGACAACTCTTAATCTGTGATAGAACGATCCTTGTCGTTCCATTGTTGAGACGTAAATAGAAAGACAACACGTCTCCTTCCCACGTTACGATTTTACGGAAGCAAAATCGCATGATTATATGGAGGCATGACATTTTAAGATAGAGAGTAGGATCAAGTGCGGTATTATTGGATCTGATAGCATTTTCATATAACTGAAGTTTCAGAAACTTCTGATTATGTACATTACTGTAAGTCGTCTATGTTATAGTTGACTATATACGAGAGGGGACATTTAATTTTTTTTGAAGAAGTGGAATGAGTGGCGAGACGCGAGGATATATATATATAGTTCTGTAAAAGATATACATTATGTGTATATATATATACGTTGTAGGTTCTTTGTAAATTTAGTATTTTTATAAAAAAATGTTTTTGTTTTTATAAAAATGACTGAATTTTTAAAGAACTGCTAGCATATATGCAACACGCGCGCATGTTTTATCACATGATTATTTTCTCTCTATACTTATATATATATATATATATATTTTTTGTTTTGTACATATTAATTAATTATATTCGATGTGCAAATGGCATGATTTACATGACGGCTGACATCACACACATCGTTGCGTTTCGGCGGTAATTAGATTTCCGAATCGTGGAAGCATCCATCGCAAAAATGTCAATTGTGTAAAGTATGTTAATCTGTATAATTCAATTAGTATATATTATATATATATAATCAATGTCAGATCGCCAGATCATGCCATATCCACGTCAGATACAACAACAAAAAGCATTTAAATGAAAAAATATAACATACAATAAATAACACACGCATTTCCTTATTGCGCGTCATATACGTATTTTTTTATGTACTTCTGCCGCTATCTATAAGAGAGATCATAATTTATTCTCTCTCTCACAAGAAAAAGATGATTAAGTTTTTATATTAATTCGACTTTATATACAAATCGACTGCGCTATGCAACGCAAAACAAGAGAATGTCAAAGGTAAGTAAGAACAAATTATTTAAATTATTTCTTTCTGAGACGGGATAGATTGTAAAACGCTTTTTTTCACCTTTGAATTGTACCAATGAAAAGAATACATCAAGCGCGTATATGTGTGTGTACGTGTGATTATCTCGAGATACAGTTTTTATATAAGTACACTATTTTTAATAAATTTACACATACACACACACAAGAGATTGATACATTGAATACGAATAGTAATGCATATTGATTGTTATAGATTGATGTTAGAGATAAGGTTTTTTTTTTTAAGTGCGAGTGAGTATGTGATTTTTATGATGAGAATACATTTTTTTTCTTCTGGTTACGTGTGTTAAAGATTACAATTACAACGTAGCGCTAGAAATAGCTTCAAAGCATTATTCTATTTTTAATTCTCATTAAATACACATATGAAGAACAAAAAAAAAATAATGCTTTGGATCTTTTGAAGTATATGTAAATACATATATATACTTCAACTGCAGCTACAGATTAAAAAAAGAAAATCTCGAAAGATTTGAAATCTGTATAGTTGTTGAATGTGTGTATTCAAATATTGCGTTTTTTTTCTTTCATTTAATGCGTGTACTGCTTATATATATATGTATATATTGTATGTCTTAAGTTTACAAAGTTTGATTACAGTCTCCTACGTAACATCAGATATGTCTTGAGCAGGTAACGCGCAGAAGCTAGAGAGAAAGAAAAGGATAAAAGGAGGAAGAGAAAGAGAAAACTGAATTGGTGTTCTACCAGAGAAAACGGAGAATTGGTGTTCTATATACGAGAAAGCCAAGCTTTTCTCTTTCAAGAAGTGGACACAACGTCACATTCACACGCACATACACACAGAGTTCACATTTACTAGATGAACATTTGACGTATCAATATATTTTGTCTAAATGATATGTATCATGAATGATCGTAGCAAGGAAAACAGCTAACAACAATTCCTAATTGATAGTCGATATTTTTCACATGTATTATATATTTTTTAAAGTCGAAGAAGTGTATTTTTTAAATTGGTTTTACGGTTTTTTTTTTTTTTTTTTTTTTTTTTATAGAAGAAGAGATTTTTCCCACTCATTTTACTACTTACAACTGAAATTAAAATAATCTTTTTCGATTAATTTACTCGAGACATATTATTTACTTCTCTTTCTTACGTATCAGTCCAGTTATAATAACACAGTTAGATGTAACGCGTTTCTTCCGAAACTACTTCCAAACAATCTATCTAAATATATACGATAACTATTATGCTTAATGTATCATATAAATATACGTATTTTACATATACGTTTTTAATTATATTCACACATGGAGATATATATATATATAACAACTCGAGACAGAATATACTCATGCTATAACTTCATCAGCAAACATTTTCTGATCGTCAACTATCAATAGTCCAACAATCTATTATTACGTCACGTTAAAAACAATAACAAAGGCGTAAGCTAACGTATGGAAATACCTATACCTATACATACAGACATTTACGCCACTGCCTGTACAAACGTATCGTTTTTTTGAAATCGAAAAAACAACAACGTCGCTCTTCGTGTTATATTTCTCGTAAGAGTGTTTTTTAAAAGGAACGATTTAAAAAAAAACGCAAAAGGCACGCGCGTCATTTTTAATAGAAAAATGAACGGTTAAAATCCCACGTATCTCTCGCAAATCGTTCAGTTTCTTATATCAGTAAGTGCAATATTCGACAAAGTTGTGATTTTTTTTTGTGCGTGTGTTCAATCTGGCGATATTTCGATAAACAACTTCAAAGCAAATCATATGAAAGTACGTGTTTGATGTATAGCTTGCGCACAAAATAAAATACTGTAAATTGTTACGTATGATAATCTCTGCAAAATAATTGCATTTCTAAAATAAAGTGCAAAATTTAAATTTTGTTTGCAAGGAGAGAATGTTTTTTTTTTTTTTTTTTTTTTTAAAGTAGATCATCATACAATTTACAAGAATAGTAGGAACACTGTGAATAGATTTATATGTGCCGAATATTTAACAAGACACTTATCAAGTATGAATTAACTTAAAGGTTCAATTGTCAAACTGTCTATCTTAGCCTTGCAACAATTGTTCAACATTTTCATTCTCTTTGACACGCATACATTCTTCACCTCTCTCATACTTATATATGTATATATATATATACAGGGTGTCCCAGAATTGGTGTAACATCTCTCGTAGACAGGTAGAAGAAGTAAAACTGAGTCGATAGATCCTATATCATTTTGCTAGATTCGCAATAGTTATCGAGATCTTTAATTAACAAAGATCCGCGAATAAGCGTGCATCGGGCTGTCTTACGCGCGTAGGTAGGACAGCTCAGCGCGCTTCGCACGATTACATTTTAATATGTATATATTATAGAGAGAGTGTATGCTGTTATATTAGCTCCACCTCCATATATTGCCACGGGTAAACACCGTAAGCGCACTAAGCTGTCTTACGCGCGCGTAAGACAGCCCGATGCGTGCTTATTCGCTGATCTTTGTTAATTAAGATCTGGGTAACTATTGCGAATCTAGCAAAATGGTATAGGACTTATCGGCTCAGTTTTACCGCTTCTACCTGTCTACGAGAGATGTTACACCAATTCTGGGACACCCTGTATATATATACATATATATATATATATATATATATATGTATATATATATATATATATATATATGCACCAGATTTAACACAGCACGCAAATATGTATCTCCTAATGTTGTAAGGTCGCATTGCTCATTAAATTGGTTACGTTAGTTAAGATCTTCGGTAAGGCCGTCGTCGACGCGTCTAGCGACTCTCCATCGCTCAGTAAGCTCACTGTGTTGTTCAACAATAATGTTGAGCTGAGAATCGTAGTGAGCGTACTGGCAGTAGTTTTTAACTTCGGCAACGCCGTCGTTTTCTTGATGGAAGGCAAGGTGGAGGATATCGTAGTTGTAAGGATACTCGCTGTTACATTACTGAACGCGGTCGTCGAAGTTTGAATCTTCTCTACTGTCGAGCATACATCCTTGATTTGTACATGTGGTCCAAGACAGGCGTCCATCATATACGCCATTATAGATCCAATAGTCAAACCAGTAATGTACGACAGAGTCATGATGTTGCCTAACAAAACGTTTCAAAAGTTTTCTCTCTCGTCGATTTTCTTGAAAAAAATTACCTAAAAAACTTTAACAATCTGCACGTACCTGCAAGTTCCCGATGTTCTTCTGGAACTTTGCTAGGTGCCTGAATCATTGGTATAGAACCAAGTATACCGTTTGTCAGGCCAAGTATCCAAGAGAACAACAATGCGTATCCCTCGCCCGAGAGAAGAGGAGCTTCACGTGGAATTGCGCACATCATAAATAAAGGAATAAGTATGAATCGCACGGTAGAGAAGTAGAGCAGCTGAGTACGTTTCCATTCATAAGGTACCATGGCAAACATCTGCAAAAAAAGAAAGAAAAAAAAAACGAGATTTACTTTTTAATAGTTGTAATTCTACAGAAATTAATACAGAAATTGAATAATAAATATATAAAATACGATTACCTTGCCAAGTAAATCTGAGAAATTGAAAGCGGCCATTAAAATAATCGGCATCCACGAGCCAAGTTTGCAAGATATTATTTCCGACATGATTCCCGGATAAAGAATGAGTGTCACAAAGTAAGCAACTCCAATGCTGGTCATGTACGGAAAGATCAATTTAGCCACTTCGAGTCTCGCAAGTAGACCTCCTGCAAGATGTGTTTGAAATTTCAGTTACAAATGAAACGAAAAATGAGATATGTTTATATCTCAGATTACGATCGATAAAACGACAAATAAGTCAAAATATATATGAAAAATATTTTTACTTTTTATGCCGGACCACGGTGTGCTTTTGGCTTGTGTTCCGTAGGCTCCTCTCATAACTACAACATCTTCGACCTTGTAAGTTGGTCCAGCGCTACCAGACGGATTATCCGAAGGAGCACCAGGTTCGTATACTGGATTACTGAATGAGAAAGCAGAAGAATACTGTCCAGATGCTGTAACAATCCGATGATGACTTTTTAATTACAATATCGTAACGGTTTGAAAGAATGTCTTTTATTAGATTCAAAGAATTTAGATTATTTGTGTAAAAGAGAATTATTTTTTCTTACCATTTATATCATTGCTTCCGCTCGCAGATTCTGCTCCCAACGGACTTGTCTGAATTTTCAACACTCCGTACTGACCTTTCGAAGGATCACCGACTTGATCTAATGGATCCATCTATATTTGACAAGAAAAACAATGCAATGTTAAAAAAAAAAATTAACAACTAAGCGCTTTTGTAACATAAATAATTTGTTTGTCACAATTTTAATTATATTTTTTTTTTTCAAAATATTTGACGCTGATATATATGATTATCGTACCAGACCGACATCCTCCGTTGGTTCTAAAGTGATTCGATTCCTTTCTTGGCATAGCGTTATGTAAAATTGCACAAAATCGGTTTTTCGTATTAATTGATGTAATATAAAACACAAGAGAATTGTTGCGTTCGACAAACTAAAGAACATAGATGTATTTCTACGATCATCCGGTAGCATGAGTTTCGTTATTATTCGAATAATTGACACCCAAAAGCCAGCGATGCCTGAAAACGCGTAAATCGCGAATATAAGTATTATTTTTCTCCATGTGTGTGTACGAGTGTTGAAATTCATTAAACAATTACTCACTTTCTCCGGTCATCACCGCTCGAGTATATTTACTAGGAAGCATTGATGTGTATCCATAAAAGCTCGATTGTTGAACTGTATAAAACGCCATACAATAAATTTTATGCAATATATACTTAACAAATAAAAAAAACTTCTATTTATTTATTTAATCTAATGGAATATATTTATTTAACTTAATAGAAAAGTACCTTGCGACATATTATTTCTGTTAGGTATTTTCTTTGATAAAAAAAATTAGTTAAAACTGTCTTTTATATATTACCTGTACAGCCAAGCGAAACTATTGCGACGGCAATTAAATTGATGTTATAGGAAGTTACAACATTGAAAAGTTGCCACCAAATTTCGCAGATTACCACTACGTTTAGAGTGATAAAGGACACCAGATATCCTTAAATTACAAAGATTAAATTATATAACACGCACGTGTCTATTATTATTATTCTCTTTCTCTTAAATTTAGAAAATGTAAAAAAAGAAAAAAAACAGTTTATCCGTTATTTATAATTTTTACACATTACCAAATGTAATTCGTGTGTTCAGCGACAAAGTCTCGATCAGAATATTATTCGCAAAGACCGCGAAGAAAGCCATAATGATGTAAACGACTGACATGTCAAATACCACAGTAGTTCCTGGATATCTTGCTTGAAAGTAATCTACCGCTATAATAAAGCTGTAAAAATATAACACTATTGTTATTACAAAACAAGTTTTGAGAGATTTTTTTCAAAGAAATTTAATAATTGAAATGTAACGTGGGTTTGTTGATTGCTGAATGTCAAAAATTGTGCATTAAATTTTACAGAATAATCATCCATAAAATCTTTTGAATTGACGTTAAATACACGCAGAATATATAAAGTTCTGTTATTTATATATTGTGACATTTTATATAATCGCTTTTCAATATAATTATATTGGAAACAAATTAATATTAAATTGGCAAAAGTGTGTGTAGCTGAAAGAATTTTCCCTTAAATTTCATGAGTTGTTCAATGTTTGAAAAGCAAAAGAAGACTACAACAATTTCAACGAGGAAAACTGATCTGCGATTTTTACTCAATTATCACCACGTGCAAAAGTCATAATATATAATGTATATAATCTGTTGCCTCGGGAGAGAACCTGTTGTAAGGTAGTAAAAACCCAATGCCGCTGATCATCAAAGATATATAAACAAAACTGCATTTGTCGACGGGCGGGGAGAGATGCGTGACTCCGTTTGAGAATTTAAATTCGTTCATGCCCCTGGCCTTGCCCAGCTGGACGTATCCTCGACTCAGGTTTTCATCCATGTTGAGCCGGCGAGAGGAAGGAAAACTCGACGGATGAAAAACTTGAAAAGATCGACGACGGTGCTCAAATAACAAGGTTCTTCTACGAATCCATGCGAGCACATAAAAACAGTTACAGACGCGTGTACCGCTTTTTGCGTGTTGTTCACAATATCACGCACCTCTATAGATACTACGTTATATATTTTCCCGTACTGAGTACGAGGATCTTCTACCGTCACCTTCGAGCGCATGCTTTGACAATTACAACATTGATTTCTGCGCGCGTCGAATTTTCTACGCTACTCGGTGCCCACGGAGTTCTGATGCATAGGTACCAGTACCGAGCTGTCTGATCGCCGACTCATTTCCGTCTGTGAAGTTGTATGATCCAGGCAATGTCGCATAGTTCGAACGACATTTCTGCAGACACATCTGCAGTTTTCTCAGACGTCTTTTTTATGTAGACGCTTCCGTTGTCTAGAGAAGCAATCTGCAGAGAACGGGAAATCTATTTGTGATATGTAGAAAAATTCTGAAAAAGTCCGAACAGAAGAATTTGTTCTTTCAAACAATTACGCAATAATAAAAATAAAATTTATAAAGTAAATAGCGGCAAATGATAATATGTAAAAGAAGATGATACCTAAATATAAATAAACTCTGATGTTGCTCGCTAAAATCTGTTTTTATTCTTTACTCACAAATATGTATGAAAAGTTTCAAATCTTGATTATTTTTCTTTTTTTTTTTGTTCTTTCCTTTCATTTTCGCAGGTTGGCAAGTTTATGTCTTGAAATCAATTAAATCGAAATGGCAGCTCGCTATAATTTCACACACCTATAGAAACACAAAATATATATATATATATATATATATATATATATACAGCAAAGTATATCTGAGATCTAAATCAGATATCTCAGTGATATCTGACTAGTATTTACGCAATCAAATATTCTGATATTTAGATATCTTCCAGATATCTTTATGATATATTTTGCTGTGTAAGTATGCACGCATATATTAATTTTATAATATTTGATAATAAAACAGTAAAAAATACGATGATCTAAAAAAATGTTTCTCGCGCGCGTTTCGTAAGAGCGCGAATGATCGCGATATAATTTCGTCTTGTATATTCGTTA
This sequence comes from Pseudomyrmex gracilis, assembly GCF_002006095.1. Lineage (NCBI taxonomy): Eukaryota > Metazoa > Arthropoda > Insecta > Hymenoptera > Formicidae > Pseudomyrmex > Pseudomyrmex gracilis. Next base: position 754,298 of record NW_018020649.1, read on the forward strand.
TCTATTAGCAAGTGCGCAATATTAATTACGTATCACTGCAAATGCTTCACATGTAAAACTGATATTTGCGCGCGAGAAGATAATAATCGCGAGAAATACAAGAACAAGTTAAACGATTGATCTTGCCATAACCGGTTAGATCGATAATTTTTATCTTTAAACGCGACGCAACTTCCGTTTAATAACGAGAGGAGAAATTCGACTTGCGAGATGACCTCGGAGCATCGTATAATATACAGTGACTCACAAAAGTATTTGAACACTTACTATAGAAAACTTTTACTAATATGATATATGTGTTATATGAAACTTTTTAAAATACCATTTACACTATAAGTAGATACAACTATCATGATTAGATANGTAAAGTTTTAAACAAATTCGAAAATATATGTAAGAGTTATGAAATATTTATTTTAAACATACACTTTGCGAAGGTCACAAAAGTATTTGAACAGATAGAAATTTGTTCGAAAGAAAAACATAAACAAAAGATTTTGGCCGCAAAATCCTATTTGCCATAAAATAGATACCATTTACACATTAGTTGACAGAGCCATTCTCTTATCAAATCCAATTTACCACCAGAAAAACCTTAAGTTTTGTATTAACATTTTAACAAATAATGACTACCCGTTACACTTCATTTTTCAGACAATAAACAGAAGACTAAAATACNTTTTTGCCACCAAACTTAAAAATAATAAGGGTTCTGTGATTAATGACAGTGACGAGAACTCTGTATTTCATTTCTTACTTCCATTCATACCTCCAAATAAAAATTATAACATAAATTTCCTTAATAACAAAAAAATTAATCAGTCTCGAATTAGATTATCTTACAGAGAAGCTCAAATCAACTTAATAAATTTATCAAACCACAAAAAAGTATAATCCCATATATAAAAAAGAAAAATGTTGTTTATAATTTGAAGTGTTGTTCTTGTAATGCTAACTACACAGGATAAACTAAAAGACAACTACAAACCAGAGTAAAAGAACATAACGTCACTCCCTACGTATAATCCCGTAACTCCAAAACGCAAATTTTAGAGAAGAGCAGTTTAAAAGTTTGAAGCTTCATATAGTTTCCCTAGTTAAAGGATCTTTCGGTTTTAAATTTTTACCATACTTATGAATATTTTTTTTTAATACTTGGTGACCACAAAGAACATGACTTTCTGAGTGTCACTATGCAATAAACTGAAAATCCCATATATGACACTTATGTAATTATACGTAGGGAGTGACGATAAGTATTATGTAAGATTTGAACAACTAACTTCTGTAATAGCCGAACACTGTCAGAAAACAGGACATTTATTTGATTGGAACTCAGTATCCATTTTGGATACTGAATCTAATTATTTTAAAAGAACAACCTCTGAGATGTTACACATAAAATTGCAACAAGGCAGCATTATTATATAATGCAAGACACGAAGAGTTTGGATAACATTTATCTTCCTATTCTCACTAAAATTTAGTTTCAAATTATCATTATAGTTGGTAGATGGAGTTATTATTGTTTCAGAAACTTTCTCATATTTATAAATCTCGATCTCATGTCTTCGATCCAGTATTGGCAGGTCTCTTGCAATGACATACTATTTTATAACATTGACACTCACTATTTTCACAAGATGATCGTCATACATGAGTGAAGTTATGAAAATTTAAGGTATTTATACCATCATTTTTTGTTCTGCCCTAACATTGCGGTTGAATAATATGTACAATTGGCGTCTATTATAACATATAACTATATTTGTCAGTTATATTTTTGTAAAAATTTATTATCAACATAGTATTTTGTATTATTCATAATGTTTTTGGTTTGTAAATTATATTTGCGCTTAAAATGTCCACTGAAGATGACTCAAATCAATAAAGTCAAAACGTCTGGATATTAATCAAATTGAATTATTGTGCACAACACCCTGCAACCGGTTCGAAAGGTCCTGTTCACACATATCATTTTGAAATAAACAAAAGATTTCGGCAGCCGAATATAAACAACTACGTAGCTAGTCGTCCTACAGATCGCACAGGAACAACATTAGTCAGAGTTTAGTCATTCTGAGTGATAAGAACGAAAATGTGTCCCAAAAAGTCAGAAATTTCAGAAAGCGAAAAGATATTAATTGTTAAATTGTGTAACCAAGGAAAATCTTACGGAGAAATTGCAAAATTATTAAATATAAATAGATCTACAATACATTATATCATTAAAAGATCAAAAAATGAAGGAAGTGTAAAAAACAAGCACCGTTCAGGCCGCCCGAGAAAACTAACAGAGAGAGAAGAAAAAGCTTTGGTTCGTGAAATACAAAAAAATCCAAGTACTTCATGTGTAAAACTTGCAGCAATCGTTAAAGAGAACTTTAAGAAGGATGTACATTCAGAATTATGTCGAAGAGTTCTACGTGAAAATGACTACAACGCTAGAGTTCCTAGAAAGAAGCTTTGTATTAACAACAGTAATAAAAAGAAAAGATTAAGATTTGCCAAAGAATTTATTACTAAGAACAATTCATTTTGGAATAAGGTAATATTCTCGGATAAGTCTAAATTTAATGTTTTTGGATCGAAAGGGACAAAATAAATTGTATGATTTTGTATATTTGTACCGACTTATTGTACTTTTTAACGCCAGCAATGATACGAACGCTCTATATTCTTATACATAGTTATTACTACCCGAGAAAAAATGGATTAGATCTAACTTAAATTTAACGAGATAAAAAAATGGAAAAATAGATTGAATTAGATCTAAATTAAATCTAAATAGATATAAAGTAGATTTAAATAAATATAAGCAGATCTATTAAATTTACANTTTTATATATTATTAAATCTACTTTAGATCTACTCAGATCTACTATAATTAAAACTACTCAGATTTAGTTAGATTTGAGCAGATCTGAACAGATCTGAGGTGATTTAATATAATAGATCTGAGTAGATTAAAAGTAGATCTAATAATAAATAAAAGTATAAATTTCCATAGATTTACTTATATTTATTTAGATCTACTTTATATTTATTTTATTTCGACTTTCGAATTCACTGTTCAATTTGATGTAATTTTCAATTTTCAATCAGTCATTGACAGCTCATGTGTTAATATGTATCCTCATCTCGTTGCACGACGACTTTAATAACAGCATATTTCTGTAAGTTTACATATTAATTTTATAATGCGTAATTTAAAAAAAAATTTTTTTGTTATACAATCTTTGAGACTATTGTTTTTATATTGATTTTGTAGAAAGATAATAAAATGCTCCAAAATCATTCAAAATAAGGAAATGTTGATACGGCAGTTTGAAGCAAACACGGATGTTGAAGTGTAAGGTGAAAAATATTTATTGACGAATATATGTGGTGTGTACATATACGTTTCGACCCTTGATTCGGGTCTTCCTGTTAAGATGTGACAGCCTTATGTGTTTGCGACACACATCTTCATTACATATATCCATCTATTTACTTATTAATTTATATTGATAAAGACCCGAATCAAGGGTCGAAACGTATATATACACACCACATATATTCGTCAATAAATATTTTTCACCTTACACTTCAACATCCGTGTTTGTTTCAAACTGCCGTATCAACATTTCCTTATTTTGTAGAAAGATTTTGATAAAGACCTAAATCGAAGGTCTAAACGTTGTCACTTTATACACATACACATTACATCATGAAATAAAAATCACCTTCATGTTTTTGCACAACATCCGTGTCTTGCTTCACCTGCCTCCCATCTTGAGTTTTAAAATCTTTGGAGCTAATTGACTTTTCTTTTAATAATTTTTATATTATAGGAACAAAACCTTATAATACAAATTTGTTTCTTATATCATGCGTACCAACGAGGTTGGAATCAACATTTAGAAATAGTTACAGTAAGGCAAAACAGATGTATAGAATCATAGTTTTGTCAAAATATTTGCGCCAAAGCTTATAAAATTTCGTACTACGATAAATTTATTATCTTACCAATCCTACACACAATTGTATCCACAGTAAAAACTATATGCGTAATAAATTAACTTTAATAACATTTTAATATGTGAAATTTACATATACATACATACACATATACATGTATATGTATACACATATATATACATACACATACACATATACATACATATATACATATACATATACATATACATACATGTCTATATATAATTTTATAAATGTTACGGATATATTTTTCATTAATAATTATTCAAACAGTACAATGCAGAGTGATACATATTGTTATAAGTTAAAAGGGGTTGTTTGGTAATTACTTAGCGTTAGTTTAATTGCAAGTTAGAAGTAATTATTAAAGTATTAGTTTTTATATTAAAGATTAGTTGTTTCTTTAACATGGCTTGTTTTACACCTTTAGGAACTAGAATCCGGCACGGATGTCGTCAGCAGTCGCGGGACGATATGCGTCCGCGCGCTCAAGGACGTACTGGCCAAAGGTCGCACATGCAGCCGAAAAGATGCAATGGTCTGCATTGCACTTTTCGAGAACCGGATGTCGCCTAATTTTCCTCGGCCAGTCACAAAGTGATTAGCTCGAGGATAAAAGCTGGTGTCCGGGCCGGTACTAGAATCGTCTAGAATCGTGTCGCGGCCGGAGGCTCTGCCCATCAGAGCATCGCTCGCAAGGACTTAGGAGATCGCAAGTAAGTGAAAGTGTAACAAACGCGGAATAAGAAACAAATGGATTTATTGGAAAACTTAAAAAGGATTAAAAAATAATATTGATTCTTCTCGGCGTCCCTCCCACGCAGCATCCTTGACCTCACGCGAGGTAACAATACGTTTGAGTAATATTACTGTAAAAGATATTCGACATATCATACAAAAATTTATTAGTTTTAAAATATTTTATTCATAGTCCAATACAATGTATGTAACGTGCCAAATAGTAAATCACGTTAAATAACATCTCTAACTTTAGAAGACGTAAAAGTCCAATACAATGTATGTAACGTGCCAAATAGTAAATCACGTTAAATAACATCTCTAACTTTAGAAGACATAATAAAAACATTTGATATATATAATATTGCTACTTGAAATGCAATACAATATTACGTAATATTTTATTATTATATGTAAATGTAATATGTCGACAATATTATTGTAATATTATAATATCTAATATTACTGATATATTGCAATTTTACAGCGATATGACAGTAATATTACGTGCTATATGGGAAGATAAATGTTATCCAAACTCTCCGTGTCTTGCATTATATATTAATGCTGTCTTGTTGCAATTTTATGTGTAACATCTCAGAGGTTGTTCTTTTAAAATAATTAGATTCAGTATCCAAAATGGATACTGAGTTCCAATCAAATGAATGTCCTGTTTTCTGACAGTGTTCGGCTATTACAGAAGTTAGTTGTTCCGATCTTACACATAATACTTATGTTCTTCTACTCTGGTTTGTAGTTGTCTTTTAGTTTGTCCTGTGTAGTTGGCATTACAAGAACAACACTTCAAATTATAAACAACATTTTTCTTTTTTATATATGGAATTATACTTTTTTGTGGTTTGATAAATTTATTAAGTTGATTTGAGCTTCTCTGTAAGATAATCTAATTCGAGACTGATTAATTTTTTTGTTATTA
>NW_018020649.1:760708-762851 GCF_002006095.1 Pseudomyrmex gracilis
ATATAAAGTAGATCTAAATAAATATAAGCAGATCTATTAAATTTACATCTTTATATATTATTAAATCTACTTTAGATCTACTCAGATCTACTATAATTAAAACTACTCAGATTTAGTTAGATTTGAGCAGATCTGAACAGATCTGAGGTGGTTTAATATAATAGATTTGAGTAAATTAAGAGTAGATCTAATAATAAAGAAAAGTATTAATTTCCACATAGATTTACTTATATTTATTTAGATTTACTTTATATTTATTTAGATCTAGTTTATATCTATGTAGATTTAATTTAGATCTAATTAGATCTATTTTTCCACTTTTTTATCTTGTTAAATTTAAGTTAGATCTAATCTATTTTTTCTCGGGTAGATAATATACGTCGGGTAGATAAAATACGTCTTGTGCATATGAAAAACAACTCAGTATAAAAAAGTCCATCAAAAGTTAAAACTACGGTGGATTTGCTCATATATACATATATATATATATATATATATTTTGCAACAAACATCTAGCGGAAGACTCTCATGACTGTTTTAAGTTCGCGTAATGATGAAAATGTCTTTTTTAATAATACACATATGTTTTTTGTTTGTTCTTTAATTCTTGTTATATGTGTAATATCAAAAAAGACATGTCACAATTATCTGTAATCTCAAAACATAGATTAGAGTCAGGCCATTCTTTTAATTGGAACAAAATCACCATTCTAGATCGTGAACATAATTTCTATAAAAGATTAATTTCAGAGATTCTTTATATCAAAGAACAATCACATGGTTTAAACCGTGTAACAGACACAGACATGCTTGATAACACATATTCACAGTTACTTTTCAAGATTAAAACTTCTCGATTTTAAACTCAACGCTTATTTCCCCACTTTTGTCTCAAGAGTGGGAGCAGTTATTATATATACTTGCCTTTCCGTTGTCTCACCACAGTCTCGCAATTTTTCTCTGATGATGTAAGTAACTATTTGACTTTAACTTGTACTGTGATTATGGTTTTTTGTGTTAGTCTTTAAAACATATTTTTCACTCATTTTAGATGTGCCATCTTTTACATTACTTTTGACATATCTTATCATTGACCCACATAGCACGTACTATTACTGTAATATCACAGTAAAATTGTAATATATCAGTAATATTAGATATTATAATATAATATTACAATAATATTATTGACATATTACATTTACATATAATAATGAAATATTACGATAATATTGCATTGCATTTCAAGTAGCAATATTATATATATCAAATGTTTTTATTATGTCTTCTAAACGTTAGAGATGTTATTTAACGTGATTTACTATTTGGCACGTTGCATACATTGCATTGAACTAACCGGTAAAAAATTTTCCATGTATAAAATTGTATGGACATATTCGGTATATATATAAATTTGCATAATTAGATATAATAAGTGTAATTTGTGTATAAGTATATATGATTATATATCAAAAAATTTTTTTAAATATTGTAAAAATATAGTTTTATATACTTTTTTTGTATCTAACATGATACTAATAGAGTTATTGTGTAATTTGATATGGAATATCTCTGAAGCCATTCTCTTAAAAAAAGAAATTCTCCGTGTATAAAATTCTATGGACATATTTGGCATATAAATTTGCATAATTAAATATATTTATTTTAATTTGTGTATAAGTATATAATATATGAAAACTTTTTTACCGAGTATGAATAAAATATTTTAAAACTAATAAATTGTTGTATGATATGTCACGAATATCTTTTTCAGTAATATTACTCAAACGTATGTATTACTCTGCATTGTACTGTTTGAATAATTATTAATGAAAAATATATCCGTAACATTTATAAAATTATATATAGACATATATGTATATGTATGTATATGTGTATGTGTATGTATATGTAAATTTCACATATTAAAATGTTATTAAAGTTAATTTATTATGCATATAGTTTTTACAATGTAGGTACAATTGTGAGTAGGATTGGTAACCCGGTAAAAACTTTTTCATATATACTTATACACAAATTAAAATAATTATATCTAATTATGCAAATTTATATGCCGAATATGTCCATACAATTTTATACACAGAGAATTTCTTTTTTTAAGAAAATGACTTCAGAGATATTT
>NW_018020650.1:0-4244 GCF_002006095.1 Pseudomyrmex gracilis
TGCGCATCTTTCTATTGTTCTATCCATTTCCTATTCATGTACTCCTCAAGTCCTCAATTATCTCTTTATTATTTTTTACTTTTTCATATTCTTTTTTTATACTTATCGTATCTATTTTCTCCGCTATCTTTAGGATGGTTGAATAGTGAAATGCGAATTTTAATAAACCTACCTTTTAATCCAATTCAAGTGAAGAAAAAAAATTAGAGTCACATTTTAAAGTTTTTATTAGAAAGAATGCTTGTAAGACAACTATTTTCTAATTTTTACTATGAACATTTTTTACAGAATTTAATAAATAAATGGGAAATGAATCAGTACTAATCTGTTGTATATTTATATATGTATATGTAAAAAAAATTATATACTTCTAACATTTTTTTCACACCTAATGGATATATTGCATTTTCTTATTACATTACTATATATAGGTAAATAAATACAAAATTTTTTTACTTAGTGTTAGAAGACGGTTTTTTAACAAAAATGCAACATCTATAGATTTGAGATGAGGGTTTTGGAAGTCTACAATCGTTTCGAGTACATAAACGTAAACATAAAACAGATTTTAGTAATAATATTTATAAAGACTTCAAAATCATAGTATGTTCAATTTATAATACAATATATTTATAAATACATGTTATGAATAAAATTTTTTATATTGCAATGAAAAGTTCGTAGTAAATAATTTATATTGTATTTTTATATTTATATTATTATTGATTGTATTATATTTATATAATTGTTTATTTATATTTATATATTTTTGCATATACTATTATAAACAATTTGAAACAAGTGTCAAACATATAATGCAGCATACTAACGATGCGGTGAGAAAGCTTATATACATATATGTATATTGAATAGTCTGAGACATACGGCAAGCGTAACATATTCAACTTCGCTCGTAAATCTAACAAAAACGGNAAGAACGCGAGAATCAGCGATTAGTCTGTCTCAGTCAAAAAGAAAGACGGGCGAACTGACCGAGAGACAAGGAAAGATATACATATGTCTATCCTTGTCGGTCCACCAGATGGCGCTACTTTCTGGACAGCGTAGCAGACGACNGCGGCTGAACTGCCGAATCGAAGGTCACTCGCCTGTTCAGCATCCTCTTAACGCCAATGGGCACCGAGTTTCCCGCGGCAATATCCGGCATCGTTCTCTCGGTTCCGCGTCTGCTGGCTTGCTTGTTTGAACAGAATCCTCGCGAGTTCCACTGTTGTAATTCCGCTGAAAATAACCGAGCTTATTCCTTCGAAAACTGATTACGTTGCGTTAAATCAATTATAGTACCGATAATAAAAATACAGTTTCTATAAATGTTGATCTTCGCAAAATGTTTCACGAACTTTCCTAGCGAATTGTAAAATCTAAAGTAAAATATATGATTTTTCAGTAAAATATATGATTATGTATATATTTGTGTGTGTTTATTTTACAAAAATAAAACCCTGAAAGGAGGTCTAAGGTAAGTTATTTTATTTGTAAGATATTTGTTTTGTAGGACGAGCAGGTTTCCAAGGACGCGTGGAAAAACAGGCAAGTACTCTGATTCAAATATAGTTTCTAAATAGTATATTTAAGAATAGAACACTGTATTTAATAATTGCCCACATACAACCTCCTCTCAAATTGATCAACCACGATACCGCACCTACTATAATTCACGACTACAATCTTTATTAGCGAGCAGTACAATTCAAGAGTAATTCGACCGATTTCCAATATTGCCAGAAAGCGACTGACTGGTTTCAGCTCTGTAGCGAGCGGCGCTGGCCCTCGATTTCCCATCGCACGTGTCTCCGGCGTGATGATCATATGATCGCATATGATCGCACATGATCGCGTACGAAGGACTAGCCCTCGACTCGATTCGTACATTTAGATATAATATACGATATATTACATGTCTTATAAAATTCTTACAACCCTGATAGGAAACCATTTACAAAATTATGTGACGAAATCTTGCACTAAAATTGTAATTTGCAATTATACAGACATATTTTAGGAAATAGATGCAAAAACATTGATCTTTTCTGAAATATTTGTAGTTGTTTGCAAAATTACTTTCCAAATACTATTTCGGCAAAAGAATAACGATATGGCGAATCATTTTAGCAGTATATTTGCAAAATTAATTTCACAAAGAAATTGTCCAATAATTGAGAAAAGAAATTCAGCTATGTGATGTTTAAAATATGTAGAAATATGATTGCATATGAAGAAATGCAAGAAATCGTCGTCACTCATGATGTCATATTTGTGCAATATTTTCACAATTTGCCTATTGGAGGTATATACTGTGGAAATGCATAACAACTTTTTTGCAATTTTTGACAAATAGTATTTACAAAATTTTATTTCGACAAAACTGTTGCGTTATGGCGAATCATCTTAGTGCAATCATTCCAAAATCGTCGCCATTCATGATGCTATTTTTGTGCAATATTTTCACAAATGTGCCTATTAGGGAATATGATACATTTACAATACATTTAGACCGGCCCAGTGGTCTCGCGGCCTGAGTGCGAGGGCTGCGAACCCGGAGGTCCCGAGTTCGAATCCGCTCATCACCTGGAGGGAGGATGGTAAGAATTTTTTCCGGGGCCGGTCCCCTTTAACCGAAGTTTATCGGTTGATCGGCGAACTAAATCAGGCCTTTTATAATTAATCGGTCTGGAGGTTCGCAGCCCCAGGCATCGGGTCCTGCGAGTTTATAGAGGTCCCCCGAGTTCGAATCCTTATCTTCGGATTCTGGTCGGTTCTTCCAGTTTCGGGCGCTCCCCAGGGCAGAAATTGAATGCCTCTAGGGAGATCAGTACCGACTGAGATGCGAACTGAATCGGGACGACAAAATGCTAACAAAGTTCTAAGCAATGATATAATCTTTGTTCATCACTTGTACAAAACAAAACATTGCGTTGTAAATATTCAACAAACATCGGTATGTTCCTCAGTCACTTATTTTTGTGCGTTTCGCAATGCTGAAGTAGCCGCAGAAAAGTTTTCTTTTATTATGTATGTCTTTTATCATGTATGTACTCATACGTGGTAAAAGACATACCTCATATCGAGGTACCATGAATTTCGAGACCCTGTGAGACAAAACAAAATGTGAACTAATTGTAAAATTAGTACAATTAAAAAAAACGCTAGAGAGACATATGTCTATTCTTGTTTTGATTTGTCTCCAAAAATGGCAATAATATACTTATCCGATAATATGCCGAGACCCAAACAGCAATAATTCAACATCATAATCAGATTTTCTTCTAACAGCTTTTTTCTTTCCACAACAAAATATCACTTCCGGTTTTGAATCTACGCAACTTGCCTGAAATCGATTAACAGTTCTTGTAAATTTTCACAAGTCGCATGACAAAACAACAAATATAAGCAAACCAACTGCGTCTTACCTTGATAGATACAAGAAAATGCCCGCCGGTTTTGAGATAATACTGCGCGTTGAATGCAACAATTACAAGTCTGATCCGGCTGTGCAACGTCCGCGAAGATGGGAAAAGCTTAGCAACGCGTCGATTAGATCTCTTCCCGTTCTCTGTGAAAAACTCCACTGCAAGTAAAATATTAATTAAAATATATTTCTATTTACTCAATAAATGAGCAAAAATATTTTTAAAATATATAGCGTTACTATACTATGAAAAATGCTCGCAGTCTATTTTTTATGTCTATCCCGTACCGTGATGTGTTCATAGACATATATCAAACGGATGTCACCCGGCTTCACTTTTTTTCGACAATGCTTCCTCCTTTACCTCTGTGATGAAGACGATAGTGCCTCGCGCTAAGTATGTGCGCAAAGTGTGTGCGCGCTGCGCGAGATGCCACGTGCTTCATTTATATGTAGGGTAGCCGCTGAGAAGATACCCAGTAAGCAAAATGCGCGCAATATGCCAGCAGATTGGCAACAGATATACTCAAAAGTTGCGAGCAAATTGGCATCTGTTATGTTCGCATTAGGCTTACGATCTGCTAGCAAAACCTGCTCACAGAATCTGATAGCAGATTGTCGGCAGAAACCGAGCAAGATCTGCAGCTTTTAGCGATTTATAAAATGGTGCATTTAAAGGATTTCAATATTATTTTTATATTTTTTTAATGTAAAATAAGTAAACAATTTAAAGCAATATTTTTATTATATAATTCTTACAATGATTTTTTTACATATTATTGCGCGTTTTCAACTTATCTACTAAATTATAATT
>NW_018020650.1:4589-44093 GCF_002006095.1 Pseudomyrmex gracilis
TAATTTAATAGATAAATTGAAAACGCGTAATATGTAATACAATCATTGTAACATTATATAATAAAATTATTGCATTGCATTTTTTATTTTAAACTAAAAAAATAGTTAATTCAAAAGACTTAACTATTTTATGTTATAAAAATAACATTTTGAAGCCTTTTAAATGCATCATTTTACGTGAATCGCCAAAAGCTGCAGATTCTGCTCGGTTTCTGTTGCCAATCTGCCGTTAGAGTGTGCGTGCGCAGATTTTGTTCGGTTTCTGCCGACAATCATGTTAGCAGATCTTGCTCGGTTTCTGCAGCCAATCTGCTGTCAGATTTTGTGAGCAAGATCTGCTCGATTTTTGGCACCAATTTGTAGACTTAATCAATAATAACAACTTCTGTATCAGATTTGTAGCCTTTTTGTTGATAACAGGTGATAGCAGACACTTGCATGATCTGCTTTTGACAGACTTGGCTATCTGGGTGGCTATCTGGGTATATACACGCTGTAAAGATAATGTGAGAAAGCGAGATAGAAAATACGATATATGTAGATATAAGTAGATGTACTTTGAACATTATGCGCATGTGCAGTGACATATAATACATAGGACCATTCTACAATGAATTGAAAATGTCCCGTTGTTAGTTTATTTAGCAATTACGAAAAGAAAAGTATTATTTCTAGTTGCGCTTTGTCGTTGCGGTTGCTAAAAAAGTTGGTCAACTTTTAACTTTTGTCAACAGCAACTGGCAACCGCAGCACGTAAAATAATATATTTTTTTCTAGTAGTCGCAACTGGCAACGAGACATTTTCAACTAATTGTAGAATGGCCCATAGAGAGACAACAGAGGCTAATATAAAAAGTTGCGTTTAATTAAATAAGAAATATAAAAAATATAAAAAAAAAATATATTGTATATATAAATAAAACAAATATTTTTTAGGTATATAAAAATTCAGAGAAAAATAGAATGAGAAGTAAATATTAAGAAGTGCATCGTGTTGCAGTAAAAAAAGTGTTTGTCAAAACCATATTCTACAAAAATGTATGATATCCGAACAAAATACCTTTTCAAAAAAAGGCAAAAAAAGGCGCCAAGTACACGTACAACTCGTATCTCTAGAAAAAGTATTACTATAAAAATCTTCCTCTTGAGACGCTACCGCGTCTCTTGATTATAAAAGGTAGAAAAACAAGATAAAAGATATACAGGGAATAACAAATGCATGAGGCAACACAGTTGTATATTATAGACGTTAGAGATTATCTTTATTATTATTACATCTGTGTTTAAAGACATAACTTATTTATAAAAATATATGGGTATAGCGGAAGTAGGATATTGGACCGAACAAATCCTTAGTTCGCTTACAGAACTAGTTAATACTAATAAAATTCAGTACTTTTTACAAGTTACAAGAAATAACAAGATTTATCGGTGCATTAAACCCTAACTCTTATTGTAAAATATAAATATATAAATATATATATGTATATATATATATTTATATAGCATATACTGTTTTTAAAAGTATTTTTCATAACACAAAATTAATGAGATATGGAATCAGAGAGCAGTTTCTTGTTTTTAAATCTTTCGAACACATGATATCGCTATTGATTACTAACAAATCACAATATTAAACATGTCTACGTATATTGCTCACTTTTTTTCCATAAAAAAAGAAAAAATCAATTGCAGATCTTCATTCCTCTATACGCAACAGTTGGTCGGTTTTAGAAACATTGTACTTTTGTTTTTTTGAACTGCTGTTTCACAATTGTAATATTTCACGTGTACCAAAAAAAAAGTTAATCATAGTATTGTAATTGTCTCTAAAAAATATACACGTATATATATATATATATACTCTGTTTCTACATATATATTTGCATTATTTGGCAGCATACAATTTTTAAGAATAAAGATAAATGTGAAAAAGATAGTTCTGCACTGACGAAATGAATATTCGTAAAAATCAGAAACTGAAGAAAATTGCATTGGATTTATCGATATGCTCCACGACCGGAAAAAGCTCCATCACACGCCTACATGTATAATCCAGAGTTGCACTGAGGATTGCACATATCCTTAATGCAACATTAAATTACACACCGAATACATTAATGTATACCACTATCTAATAATAATAATATAATAATAATAATAAAATGATAAAGAGACATGATTATTGTATATGTAGTAGACTTATAAAAAATGTAGCAATAGCTATATATATATATATGTATATATATATATATATATAAACTTACACAATACATAAAAAATATGTAAAAACATGGGTTTTGTACAAAAATTCATGAGAGAAGACAATTGTATATGTAAAAAGGCGCTTAATTAAACAATAAGACATAAGAGATGAGCGGATAGAACAAGAGAGTATTTACATTTCTCTGTCTCGATATACATAAAAAAAAAAGTTTTAAAAACAGACACATCCGACGATTTTACAAACAGATCGATAAACGTTATCAGTGACGATGTCAGTTTTGCGTTTGCGGAAATAAATCATCGATTTATTGCATATAAAAAAGAACACGCGCGCAAAACTTTATTCTTCATCTCGCAACAATAATTATAATTCTCTTCTCTCTCTTTCTCTTTTTGTCTTTCTCACACGCACGCAATCATACATACATATATATTCTTTCTCGTCCCGCTCGCAACAATTCTTACAATGACACACTATTTAATTACGATTTAATTGCGCGCCCGTAATTACCTAAAAAAAAGTGTTCTTTTGGCTTTGGCAGATAAGAGTCTAGAGAGAACCATTCTACAGCTCCGCGTCTCCGCGAATACTTAATTTAAAACGATCACAATACACGTACACCTAGTGATTAACACGATTAAACGCTACCTTTGTTAGTAAATGATCTCCTGAAAGCTCTCAATAACGCGAGTGGAGAAAAAATCGGGATAAGGAGTTTGAAGAAAAATTGTTGGCGCACCATACGCAATGGAATGTCTATGTATGGAACGATACACGCTTTTCGCGAGCTGTAAAAATGAGTTCTCCGAAGCTCCTGTCAACCGTACAGATTACACAACTCTCATCGCGTTTCTCGTCTCTTCGCACATTTTACGTTACATTACATTACATTACATTTAATTACATTACATTACATTACACATTGTGTCGTTAAACATTTCGCATCTCCGCCACTTTAGTAAAAATCCAATCCGTTCCGGAGGCCACATTAATGAAAACGCTGCGCGCTTCTTTTTGATATAAATTTAAAATACAACAGCATTTTCTTCTGTGCGCATCTTACAATCTACGGAACTCAAAGGCACACACAATTCTCAGCTATTCCGCGCGCGAGTGTTCGTCCAATGTTCGCGCTCACTGGTATATCACTGGTTACATTGAGAGTTGCCGTACGTTGAAAGCGCGTCAGAATGTTCTCCGATCGAAGACGCCGATAAAAGACAGTGTAAGAAACAATCCGATTCCTTCATCGGATTGTACATACATGATTGTACACGTACATGCTAGATATTAAATAGAATATTACACGTACTACTAATGTAATTGTTCTGTGAAATAACAAGACACACACACAGGCGTCTTCTCTAAAATCTCCTACGTACGTTTTTTTTTCTATCGTAATATATACAATTTATTTTTAGAGCAAGATTTCTTGTTCCCTTAATTATTATCCATCAGGGATCTTCTTATCGGCAAGTCGAAGGCACCGTTTATTCATTGAGCTATGTGTACGTTGCAACGAATGATAAAAATATCGATCGGTATCAAAAATATATTGTATAGATAATAAGACAATAGCGTGTCAATGTTGGCCGCGATATGTGTGTGTATATATAGTATATACTATTTTTTTTTTTTTTTTTTCATAAAAATATCATACAATTCTTCTCTATCCATACTTTTCCTAAGCTTCTTATCAGAGGCACAATCGGTCTTGAAAAAAGATTGAATATATTAATTACACGTATATATTTATGCGCATCAGTGTTGAGTACAAAATACATTTGCATAGTCTCTCTAGTGTAAAACAGATGAACAAATATACAGTTGCGAGTATACAATTGCTAGTTGGTTTTTTTCTCCAATAATTTTATATAGAAAAACATACGATTCTATATATAATTATATGTCCAAACATTGTGCGTAATTACGCATTTATAATTGTAACTAGTAGATAGATCATTGTCTATCCAATAATTTTATATAGAAAAACATATGATTTCTATATATAATTATATGTGTAAATATTGTGTGTAATTACGCACTTATAATTGTAACTACAACTTAGTTGTTCAATCTTCAGTGCTCAACATCGATACGCATTAATATAAAACAAATTTCTATAGTATAGCTCTTCCGACAAACGAAAGATAAAAAAAAATACCTCTTCTTGCCATCGATTTTATTATATAGAAGAGCCCTTCGTCGTTGTCTTCGCCATCATCGTTCCTCCCGAACGTCCGAGGCTCAAACTCAACGAGCTAATCACAGAGTTAGCAGTTCTCTTTTCTTCACGTTTTCACAATTTATGACTTACTCGCGCGAGGAAGTGAGCACCGCTGTTGGTATCATATGTAGATCGCCTCGGAGCCCTTGTTACTTTGGTGAGCACCGCCACCGGCGCCGTAGGCATTCGGTGGTGAGGCTATACACTCGGACCAGTCACTGTTCGAGTGCGGCGAACTCGAAGACCAATGGCCCGGGCTATCAGGCGATGGCGTTGGAAAGCTTTCGGGTGCCTGCATGAGATGCTGCGGTGTGACATCGGGGCCGGAATGATGGGACGGCGGTGTCAAGTACTGATAATATTGTTGCGTCTGTTGTTGTTGTTGTTGTTGTTGTTGCTGCTGTTGCTGCTGCTGCTGCTGCGTGCTCTGCTGCTGCTGCTGTTGTTGTTGCTGCGGCTGCTGTTGCTGCGGTTGTGTCTGCTGCATTTGCTGTTGTTGTTGCGGCTGACTGGAAGAGTAAGGCAAATTGTCGAAGTCAAAGCCCATGGGCGGCATGCTGCCGTGTTTCTGATGTGTCGCCTGCCGTAAAGCGGCAATATGAGTCGGCGAGGTGGGCAGCGACGGTCGGCTTTTCGCCGGCGACGGCGAGCCCATGTAACTCGCCTGCGGTGAGAGAGTCATGTTGGATTGCACCGAATGCGGCGGTGACTGATTGCTGTACGGCGGCGACAGTGTGTTAACTATGCCTTGCTGCTGTCGTTGATGCGACGCTAAGAGCTGCTCGTGAAACGGCAGCCCGTAATTGGTCGCGAATGTATCTAAACCGAGCTGTTGCAGACTCATCGACTGACTCTTAATACAATCTTCGTAAGGTGGTGGTTGCTTCGCCGTCGTTGTGTGAGCTACCAATGGCAAGGCGTTGCTGTAAAGGCTCGCGCTGTCGTACGGACTCGTCGGCAGGTTGCCTTCGGCGCCTTCCGCGCCTTGCGGAATCTCCTGGTTTGGGGGCTGCGCGCCGCGTTTTGTCGTCGGTTTTTTCAACGATGGCTTTCGCCTTACCATCACTACCGCACCGCCGCTTTCTGATTCCGGACTGTTTGGGTTTCCCGCGCCACTCGCTTTCGGCCGCTTCTTGGATTTGGTCTGCTTCGGCGCTGAACCAATCACAGTTGGATGTGTGATTAATTGTGGATGATTTGGAGATCCTAAAGAGAGAAAATAATCATGTTACACAAATGCTAATACATCGATTGATCTAGAAATAAGTTATATATTTTTGTAATATATTATAAAAAAATATAAAGATTCTCTTACCCATGAGAGGACCATTGGGAATAACTGTGACCATTTGCGGCGACCTTGGCACGTGCTCGTCGAGTAGTCTCACTATATCGTGATGTAGTCTCTCGCTAGCAACGTCGCGCGGTAACCGATCCATGTGATCGGTGATCTCCCTGTTGGCAAATGTGTCCAGTAGCGCTTTGCACGCTTCAAAGCTGCCCTCGCGAGCAGCAAGGAACAGCGGTGTTTCGTCCTTGTCGTCTTGAGCGTCTCTGTTTGCGCCATGCACCAGCAGTATGTTCACGGCGTCGACGTTATTAACCGCCGCAGCCCAGTGCAGCGCGGTCTTGCCGCTGTTATCGGCAGCGTTTATGTCCGCGTCAGCGTTGATGAGATCTTCTACCATACCTTCGATAGCCAAACGTGCGGCCAGTATTAGCGGCGTAGTGCCATCGTGCATACGCGCATTCAAATTCGTAACGCGATTACGCAGCAAGATCTGGAATACTCCCATAGCATCGGCTGCGACCGCAGAGTGTAACGGCGTGCGACCGGTATTGTCTTGCGAGTTTGCGTCAGCGCCCGCGTCCAGCAGTCTCTTGGCTGCGTCTGAGCGAGCGTAACGCGCAGCTAAATGCAGCGATGTTTCGCCGCTCTTATCTGTAGTGGCGTTCAAATCTGCACCCTGAGCAACCAAATCGGCGATCACCGCCGCGGTACCGTCGCTCTCATCCTCCTCCTCACCGGTGTCGAGTCCGCCGCCACGTACAGCTGCTACCATTAATGGTGTCATGCCGCAAGGACCACGCGCGTCCACATCTTGGTCGTGTTCCAGACTGGGTGGCGTCAACACGCCGCCCGCGTCCGGTCGTCGTATCTCGGCCGCATCTAGATGTTGCTGCGTCCACATGCGCGGCTCAGTTTCCTCGTAATCCGTGATAGCGGTGTGATCACTCGCGTAACCAGGCTCGATCGCGCGCATCCGTTTTGACGGTGGTAAATCGGACTCGTCATCAGACCACTGCGACTGCACTCGGCCGTTCGCTACGTCCATGTCCATACAGTTCACAGACGGCTGTTTGTTCAAATTGCGCATCTCCTGACCGTCTGGACCGCGACGACGCGAACGGCGTCGCTGACCGCTACCACTGTTGGTTCTCAAAAATCCTTCGGGAAACCATGTCACTCCTACCGCACGCTTTCTCTGTGCGGTTACCAAAACGCCTACCAACAATCCGCCGAGCACCACAATAACAACACCGATGAAAACGTATTTGTAATTCGTCGGACTGTCCGGATATTCTGGACTCTGAGACCCCATGACGCCTCGCACTTGTTCAATAGGGAAGTCCCACGTTGACGTGTGTCTCGATGCTGTGGCAGCCAAATATTCGGCCGCTTCGTTTGCCGACGGGAAGCAGACCGCGCCTTGCATCATCTCGCATTTGCGATTGTCGATTTCGAGAAAGGCAATGGAGCCAGGCAAGTTCTCCTTATCGATCTTGGGCGATCGGAAATGAGTCGGAATAGGTTCTCCTTTTTCGTGTTTCCAAGGATATATCATGTCGTTGCCGTATTCATCCTTCCTCACTCGTAACGTTGTTCTTAGCTCGTGTCCCACTCTACGCAAGAACCCCACGAGGTGATCACGGAAATCTTTTATCTCCATTCGCACGACCACGGAGATGACACCTTCGGCTATCGACGGCGGTTCCCTCTCGCAGTCGAGACCATCCCAGTTGCATTCCTCATTGTTGCAACCGTAATCACAATGGCCGTTGGCGTAATGTTTTTCGCAGTACGCGTTATAGATCGGACTGCAAAACAAAATAGCGTAATAAATAAAAATTCAATGTTGAATATAGTTGAATATAAATTTACGTAATATAATAAAACTAAATACTTACTTGCAAGGAGGAAGTTTCTTCTCGCAATCTCTACCGTCGAAGAGACATTGCGGATTGTTGCAGGCCTCGTCGCAAATGCCATTTCCAAACACATTCCAGCAACTGATTTTTGCGGTGCAGTTGTGCCACGGATTATTAATGCCCAGTGTACAATCATTGCCGTCAAAGTTGCACGCGTAATTATTACACTCCTCATTACATATGAAATTACGAGCCTTCTTCTCGCAGTTGTTCTCGCGACACTTTCTTCGTTCGCGTTCCAAATCTGACTCGCTCGCGACCTTAGGCACGTTGAAGTTGGGTCGACCGTATATGCCGCCAAGATAATTCGGGTCGTATATTTCGCAATTCTTGCCAGTCCATTTGGCGGGACAGTAACAGACGTAATCACCGTACAAGTTCTCGCAAACAGCATTAATTTGCTGACACGGATTGCTCGCGCATTCGTCGAGAAAGTCGATTTCACAGTTCTTGCCAGTTGTGCCTGGCGGACAGTAACACCGATAACCATCGTCGTTGTTGATGATGCGACATGTACCGCCGTGCAAGCACGGCGCGGTGTCGCAGTACGAGCCGACGAACTCGCAATTGTCACCGTGATAATCGCTGGGACAGAGACATGTGTGTCCGTCGTGCTTGGCGGTGCACACGCCACCATTCTGGCAAGGTGAGCTGTCGCAGAAATTGACTTTGTGCTCGCAGTGACGACCCATGTATCCAGATTTACAATTGCAGTGATAGTTGTTGACTAGTTGCACGCAGTCCAAAGTGCCAGGTGAGGTACACGGATTCGACAGACACTCGTTAATGTCGCCCTCGCATCTCGGCCCAACAAAACCGGGAGGGCATTTGCATTCAAAGCCGCCCACTTTGTCGATGCACGTGCCGTTGTTGTGGCACGAGCTGGGTGTGCAATCGTCTACGTTAACTTCGCATATGAAGCCGAGAGTGCCGGGCGGACACGAGCAGTAAAATGTATTGATCAGATCGTGGCATATACCGCCATTCTGGCAGGGATTTGGGTGGCAATCGTCGATATTAAGCTCGCAGTTTTGACCCTGAAAACCTGCGACGCAATTGCATTGATATGAACCGACGAGGTCTTTGCAAGTTGCGCCATTCTGGCACGGCGCGGATTCGCACTCGTTTATCTCTATCTGACAGTAAGAACCGGTATAGCCTTCCAGACATTGGCAGAGATGGCTGTTGCCTATGTTCTCGCAAGTGCCGTTGTTGCAGAGATTCTTTTCCGGCACGCCCTTGCGAATGGCGGCATTTTTACACGAGACCATTTCCACATCGCATACCTTGCCGGTCCATCCGGGCGAGCAGTTGCAGTGATATTTGTTCTTGTGCTGCACGCACGTTGCCTGATTCTCGCACGGATTGTCGGCGCACCAGTCGACGTACTCGTCGCAACGCTGACCTGTGTAACCGTAGGGACAGTGGCACGCGTAATGCGTTCCTTGTTCGAGACAAGTGGCGCCATTCTTGCAAGGCGAACTGTCGCACTCGTTGATGCGATACTGACAGTTGGAGCCGGTGTAGCCGGGTTTGCAGATGCACGTGTAGTTGTTGATGCCGTCTATGCATTTGCCGCCGTTCATGCAGCTGCTCTCGGCGCAATCCTCGTCGTTGGTCTGACAATTGATTCCGGAAAAGCCGAGAAGACACTGGCACGTGTACGAGTTGACGTATTCCCTGCAACTGGCTCCGTTTAGACATGGTTGCGACTGACACTCGTCAATGTCGATCTCGCAATGCTTGCCGCTGAAACCGTCCACGCACAAACACGTGTAATCGCCGACAGCATCCAGACAAGTGCCGCCGTTCTGACAAGGAACTGTAAGAAAAGAAAAGAAGACCCTTCAAATGTTGCTCAACATTGATTTAAAACGCGTTTTTTATTTAATCCGTGTTGTCGCGCGATAAAACGCGTCTGCTGACGCTCTCGCGTAAATTCGCGTCGAGACTCTCTTTAACGAAAGCGAGGATTCGCATCTGTAGCAAATAAGAGACGAGGAAACGGCCGGCACGGCGGCTGGATACTTACATGATGCACAGTCATCGGTATTGATGATGCAATCACGGCCCTCGTAGCCCTTCGCGCACATGCAAATGTACGAACCGTTTGTGTTCACGCAAGTGGCACCATTTCTACAAGGCGACGTCACCACACATTCGTTCACGTCCTCGTCGCACAGTCTGCCTGTGTAGCCGACTGTACACGTGCATGCGAACTCGAGGAAATTCGACGACGGCGAGCACTTCGCTCCGTGATGGCACCTGAAAAGTGACACAGCAACATCGCAAAGTCGTTCTATCATGTGGATCATCCCATACGGGCACGCTTTATCGTCGGATATAAAATTAAAACGAAGCTCTTAAAGAAGCGGATGTTATTATCGAGCAAAACTGTAATATGCTTAAAGAAAAAAAACCGAGACAAGCTGAAGTACGACAATAATTTCGCGCGAGTGTAGTTGCGCAGCGTGTAATAATGGAAGAAATACTTCAAGTAGTATATTAAATAAATTGTAAATATATGCGAGCTTATATTAAAAAAAAAAAAAAAAAAAAATCATACTTGTTCGGCGAGCAAGGATCCAGTTTGTCCTCGCAATTTCTGCCGGTGTGGGGCAACTCGCATACGCATTTGTAGTCGTTGACAAGGTCGATGCAGGATCCGCCGTTTTGGCAGGGATTATTGGCGCAGTCGTCGACGTTGATCTCGCAATTGGTGCTGGTGTAACCGGGCAGGCACTTGCAGCTGTACCCGTTCAGGTGGTCGATACACGTGCCTCCGTGCTGGCAGGGGTTCGAGCCGCACTCGTCTATGTCCACTTCGCATCGCTTGCCGCCGTAACCGGGCAGGCAACGACAAATGAACTGGTTCACCCCGTCGTCGCAAGAGCCGCCGTTCAGACACGGATTGCTCGCGCACTCGTTTATGTCGCTCAGACACCTGGCGTCGTAATAACCGCGCGGGCACTCGCATCTGTAGCCATTGATTATGTCGATGCAGCGACCGCCGTTCGCGCACGGATTGCTCGCGCACTCGTTTATGTCGGTCTCGCAGTGCTGTCCGGTGAAACCGGGCTCGCACTCGCAGGAGTACCTGGGAAACAGGATATCATATCCACTGAGAACGAAAATAAAGAGCGTAACGAAACACGTAAAGCACAATCGAGGATTTTGCCAGATTGTGTGTTCCGCACTGTGTTCTTCAAACCGCACACGTCTGAATTAACAATTTTGCCGAATTCTCAATCCAAAACAATTTTTTTATGAGTAGGTTCTTCTTTTTTATATATACAATACAAAAAAAAAAAAAACGCATTTTATTTTTTTTTAATATCGTTTCAATTCGTTTCCTCAAACCTTACCTGTTAATGCCGTCGATGCATCTGGCTCCGTTTCGGCAGGGGTTGCTGTAACACTCGTTGACGTTGACCTCGCAGTTGGTGCCGGACGTTCCCGGTCGGCAAATGCACTGGTAGCCATTGATACGATCCTCGCATCTACCTCCAAACTGGCACGGATTGCTCTCGCACTCGTCGATCTGCGTCTGGCACAATTTTCCGGTGAAACCCGAGAAGCAGTTGCACGTGAAGCTATTCTCTCCGTCGATGCATGTTCCGGAGTGGCACGGATTGGAAGCGCAGTCGTTGATATTCGTTTCGCATGATGGCCCTGTAAAACCAGGTGGACATTCGCAGGTGTAGCGGGCGATCCCGTCTTGACAAGTTCCGCCGTTCTTGCACGGCGAGGACGCGCAGTCGTCGACGTTGATTTGACAATGGGAACCGGCAAATCCGTCGGCGCACGTGCACTTGAACGAATTGATCAGATCGCTGCAAACGCCGCCGTTCAAGCATGGCGCGGACGCGCATTCGTCTATGTCGATCTCGCACATAACGCCTGTAAATCCTGGAAGCAAAGAGAATCGTCGAAAACATATAGTAGTAAACATGCGTAATAATAAACGAAAAAAAAAAGAAAACTTGATAATTAAAAAATTCATATACACCTCTTAAGAAAAGAGTCAACGTATTTCCAAATAAAAAAATTATTGCAAACTTTTCAAGATCAATTTAAATCAGTGTAACAAAGTTATTAAAAACTCTACGTCGTACGATATTAGAAAAAAAATATCAATAATTATATTGTTATAAAATATATATCAACACAATATTGCTATAAAAAATATTAACATAAAAACTTGTCAGATAATTTTTTTAACGTTATGAGATGAATGTCGGTATGCAAAACAAAAACAAAAAAAAACAAAACAAGTGAAAAAGGGAAGACGAGTTATTTAAGAAGAAACCCTCAGAGCGGGATTATTCAATTATTATAAATCTCTCATTCGTTGTGTTTGTGCGCTATGTGCAAATATAAATCCTCTGAAAGTGTCGAGAGTGAGAGAATTTTTGTATAACATCGAACCGATCGATAAGCGGCTTAACGCGTTCGATATCGAAGAATGATTCAGCGGAATCGCGCATATAAGGGATTCCGTCGTCACATCGCCACATCGCGACACCTTGAAAGAAGAAACATTCTCGTCAACCGGATGACGCGCGAATTTTTATCATATTTACATTCTGTCGTTATTTTGTGTTTCTTTTTTTCCTCCCGTCCGTTCGCACAGACAATGATGCAGCTAATTCACTTGTGAATGCACGTACGAAGCGGCGCCCTTTCGAATCTTAAAGCCTTCTCCATTCGATATATGAATCATGCGACGCGTCTATTGTTGCTCAAACGTTATCGCAGCAACATTGTACCGCGCATATTGCTGCGCGCACAAAAGTTAAAAATTACAGCAATTGTATTGTGCGTATTAATTTTACCAAAAGTTTTTGTTTCACAAAAAAACTACACGTACAAATTATTTTTAATTTATTCACCCTTTCCTCCCCCCCAGTCAAAGTCAATCCGAACACTTTCGCGCGAATGATAGTAATAATCGCCGTCACGATCTATTTTATTATCTCTCCAGCGAACTGCAGGTGAAACCCACAGAGTCCCGTTCGCTAATATCAAATGGACGGATACAAACTAGTTCGTAAAGTCGCAATTAATTCTCAAATAAGCCGCTCAATTTCCTCGACGCGACGCTATTATTAACAACTTCGAAAGAGAAAGAGCGTCTTGAAGACATTAATTTACTTTGGGATCAACGGAGGGGGGAAGGGATCTCCTCCCCGCAGTGAAAGAAACAGCGATTCGCTCTCTCGCGAGAGAAATGTCTTTTTGTTTTTTTTAGCTTCTTCGATATGCATCCCGGAGTTCGCCACACGCGCGTGTCTGGGCCTCACTTCGGGAGCTGGTATTATCCTTCATCGAGCGACGCATCCTGCGAGATAGAACCCAGCCGTCCACGCCTCCTTTCTAATGCACGTAATGTTCACTTGTCAATCCTTTCCGCGAACCCAAATGAATAGCTGCCGATTCACAAATAAAGCGTTGCACCGATCGATCTGATTGTCGGTCTGTAAAACCGTCGGCCGAAGTTTTTTGCGTGCCGCAACACACTAGAGATACTATTTATTAAGTCAGCGATTTACAAAGGAAATTCGTTCGACTCGCACACCTGTTCGCGCGTCGAACAGTTTTTTTTAATTATTATTATTATTAAATAAAAGTAGAGAGACTTGTAATAGTTTTTTATTTTTTACAAAAAGTTCTTTATAAGAAGAGAGAATTTATATTTATTATTTTACAGAAGATATAACGGGAATATAGCATCGCGAGATGAGCCATCATCGATCCATCGCGGACTTGGCGAGCTACTCGGATAAGAAATCAACTCCAGGCGGAATCGAATCGCATTATAAATCCGATCCTAGAACCGATGCAAATCAATTCGTACGGTGCAACAATGCGGCGAGAGAGGCGGCTGATTTATTTCTGAATACCGGAGGGAGAAGAGGATCTTGCGTGGGAGAAGCGCGCGGAACGGACTCACGTGAGTGTGTGTGTGTGTGTCGGAATGATGATGAAGATGATGAGTCTTCCGTGCACCGAAGAGTCTCCCGCTCGGAGACTGGCGGAGCCACCGTTCCATTTGCTGCAATTTCGACGCGACTGATTCCGCTCGAATCGATTCCGGGTTCGGTACGTCCAACCGAGCATCTAGCGGTACCGGGATTGTGGAGCAATGTAAAGTCCTCTGTCTCTTTCTCTCTTATCGATCGCTGAATTCGCCGCTCAAAGCTCGATGTGCACGACAAAAATAAATGGTTACTTTAACAGACAGAGCGCTAAACACTCGATTGTTCGTCGATTATTAAAACGAAGATAAAAAAATTAGTTGTTCCACAAAGGCCAGCGAAAAAAATTCGCTAAGTTTATATTGAGATTTTTGTTGTGCCAACAAAACGTTTTGTTGATAAAACAAAATTTCAGACTTAACAAAGTTTGTTGTTTTTGCTGGTCATGTAATAGCAAATTTTTTTTTTCCGTAATAAACGTTAAAAATTTTATTCTTTATATTGAATATAAAAAATTAAGATATTATAACATATAATATCTTTTGATTTTTATTTAATATAAAAAATAAAAAAGTTTGGTTATTATTTAATTACCAGACTGTTATTTAATTATCCTGGTATTTAATTGCTGAACAGTGCGCGTTGCTTTCTCGATAACCTTTTTCGTCTCTCCACCTGCTCGCGTCATTATTACCGCGAATGACCCGGAGGAACGTATCTTTTACACGCGCGCGCGCGAGCGAGAGGCCGTAAATTCAGCTCATTTTCTACGCTGCCAGGATTCGTGAGAGGATACACGGCGGCGATTTCCTTCATGCCTCTCTCGCCAACGAGAGATCCAACTTCTGGCCCGCGGCGGAAACCAGCGCACCGGTATAATCTCCCAAAGGAAGCAGCTTCTTCGCTTCTTCGGACATTTACGGCGAATGCGCTCGAATGTGAAGTTCCGTTTTGTTTGTTGCGTGATGCATCGTGCGAGCGGTTTTTGCTTCTGAATAATTTACACATATACACATATACTTGTATTCAATTTTTAACGGGAGTTAAACAAAAATATATACCTTGTGTTCAAACAAAGTAATTTTTTTAGCAGTTTAATGAAAATTGTTAAACGCAATCACTGGTGACTTGTGTTGCAAAAAAAAAAAAATCGCGCGAAACATTAAACATCGTTCGTTTTCCTAAATTATCTTCCAGTACGCCGAACAATTGTTGAGAAGGACGTTTCGAACTTTTAATGCGAAATTAACAGCGCAATAACTCGCGAGTTCGAAACAGCGATGTGGTTGCGGATCGCTTCGAGCGGATATATATCCCTGCGTAATCTTCTCTAAAGCGAAGCTGATCGAATCTTGTAACGATCACAATTCCGCCGAGTGAAAAGAGAGAAAGGAAGATACTCGTTTACACGATTATTGGCCGCGATCGTTCGCCTAAGGAAAAATCTCATGATTTGTATCGCTTTAGGTTTAGCAGACACGTGATTCTCGTAACACAGACGAGATCATTTATATCGATGATGATTTCGCTCCGACATCTCAATCCGATGATGATTGACATCGTATCGTATGAAAGCCGCAAGTACTATTCTCGAAAGATACGCTTGCCGCGCCTTGTAAAAACTTTGTACACTTGTGATACGACGAGAGAGTCTGGTACAGCAGCGTTTTTATTTTTGTGCCGCGTGTATTTTCTTCACGAACGCGGAAGCATCATCACCGATCGTCGATAGCGGAACAGATTACATTCACCTTCACCGTCTATTAGCGATATCGATAACAACAACACAGTCGGGGATTTCGACTTATCGCTTGAGGTCAGTTTCTATCAAATGAGAAGCCGGGGCGGAGGGTGAGAGACGTCGAGCACCTGCGACGAGTTGCATTTTAGCGATTAACGGTCTCTCGGGAGGAGACAGAAGAAAGGGAGGAGAAGATGGTCCGCTGGCTACCTGAGTAAGCAACATTCGTTTGCTCTCTCTCTCTCTCTCTCTCTCTCTCTCTCTCTCTTTTCGCATATTCCTTGTTCGTGCCGGAGTCTTCGACTTTTCTTATCCGGCCGCTGTCCCTCTCCCTTGTCCTCATGATGACGTTAATGCGCGACGACATAATGACGAGTCGCGCAGGCCAAGAAGTCGAATTGCCGGCGACGGTGCTGGCTGGCTGTGTTATTTACCGAATCGAATGAAAAAGAGGACCCATCAGAGGCTCCTCATCAAGGAAATGAGGGGACACCGCAAAGATCGGAACTCTCCTTCTGCCTCCTCTTTCTTTCATCTCCGTCGCTTTCTTTCTTCTCTCCGTCGTCTCTCACTCCGCCGTCGTTACTTCCAGAATCCAAGTAAGTTGCGGAGAATCAGAAAACGGGGGTGGGTGAAAAAGTGGCCGGTATATAAACGCGTCAAATAAGTGCCGGAACTTCACAAATTGTTTGCGCTTAATTGCGCCAAATTGGCCGGATAAGACCGGGCCGAAGAAAAGAACTTCGAGATAAGAAAAGCGCGTTTCTCAAGCGGAAAGGAAGAAGGAACGTCTCCGGATGAAGAGAGGGAAATAGTTCTATGGTACAGCTCGTGTGTTACAACGGAGAGGATTATGCAAATTGCGTAGATTCCTCTTTTCCTTGCAACGCCACTCAAGTCTCGAGGAGACTAATTGCGGCTCGCATCTGTCTGCGCGCGCAGGCCGCTCGAAGATCGTTTCCTTTCGGCTTGTCAGCGAGTTCTCTCCCGCTACAAGGGCTGGTCCGGGAAGAAGATACGCTTCCTACGCTCGCGAAACCCTCGTGAATACGAAATGAGCTGCCCACACGTGGCCTGTCAACCGCGAATTCGTCTTCGTTTCCGCGTCGAGTTTTACGCCGACGAAACGTATCGGTAATGACGCGAGAAAAACACGATCGTTAAAGCGTGTAAGTTACCCTTTTTTCTGTCTCAGTCATAAATGATTAATTGTTTATTGGCGTTTGCCGTATTTTTACAGAATAAAACGTTCGAAAATTAAATTTAATAAGTTCAAAGAGATTTAAACAAGGATTTAATTTGACAAATTTAAAAAGAAATTTAAAAAACATTTTTACATTCTTAAAATTATTCAAACATTGAAAAACAGTAAACGCGGATCACTTGGATCACCGATCGATTCGATAAGGGGAACAGCACGGATGGAAATTCGCACGTCGAATCGCGAACGCTAATTAGTCGGGTAATAGAGCAGAAACTCTCTTCCCCTCTTTCTCCCGGAAAGTTACGACTTTACGGGAGTGATCCCGTGAAAATCGCCGACCGGTTTCAGCTTAGCCGTAACTGATTGTTCGTGCGCCACGAGCGTAATCCGATTGGATTATGCAAATCCGACGGTGGGATTTTTCACGGGCGATCTAATTACCGCCTCGATTTAGCCGCTCGAGCGCCTTAACAGAATCCTCCGCGGTCGGAGAAAACTCTCTAGGTTGTAATATCCTACGCAATCAGGCTCTCTCGTTTTACGATTACACACACCGGTCGCGTCCTGTTCCCTCGCGCGCGCGAATCGAACACGCCTAATCGAACGTTTCGATATGAGCAGCGCGATCGAGCTCGGCTGCTTCGATAGGCTCGACAGGGAAACGAGAAGCCAACTTAAGAATACATAGAATTTTTTTTTTCACCGTGCGATCTTACACGTCGGACTTGACGAATTTCTTACGCGCGTTCAATAGAAATTCCATTCTATTCTCGTTTATTTTATATGCGTTTCATATCGCGCGCACACAGGTGTGCACCGATCATCTGGGCTACTTGTCACGACTGGAAGCAAACGACGATTTATGAGGTACACGCTCTTGTCGCAGAAGAAAGAAATCATCCTTCTGCGTGTGGCTCGCCGTCACGGTTGTTGCGCGTAGAAACTCACGCACCACACCACAGGCTATTGAATTCAGACGCCGATCGAACAGCGACGTGTCGGATGAATGAGGAAAGTCTCCGGGAGTATCAGCTGGATCAATCCGAGTGAAAAATGAGTTTCGCGAGAACGTAAGCGAGAAAGCTTTTTCGATCGATTTTATTTAGAAAAGATTCCGTGACGAAAGCGAACGCTTACGACAAAAAAACAAGTTCGCACACACATGATCGGCAAGAGTTAGATCGCGTAAGATGCGCGTTTCGGCTATCGCGCGAAAGCACGCGGATACCGCGTGCGTGCGTAATATTCATTAAAACGTGGCGTCTCTCTCGGCGGGAAGTCGACGATGAACCGGCTACCAGGACTACCTACCTAAGAAGGAGGCGGGGACGCGAAAGGCGTAACGTACGCCGATCGACCTTTCTCTGCGCGTGCAAAACGAGAAAAGAACGAGGAGTGAGAGATGAAGAAACGAACGAATAAAGCAGTCAAAAGAAAAGCAACAGATGATGCAAATTAAATATACTCTCTTTCTTGATATTCACATGTAAAAAAAAAAAACATAGAATCTCTTTTCAAAAAATTTAAAACATATAGGACGTACCATATATTGAAAACTCGAGTGTTCGATGTAAAGAAAAAAGTTCTTCGTACGTAAACAAATTTTACATCTAGTTATATATTTTAATTATATGTTGTGTATAAAATATTATAAAAAATATTATATAATATATAAATTATATAAATGTTATAAATGTCATATATGAGACTGAAACGATCTTACATATGATCGTACTCGATCACACACCTAATCAGATAAAAAATTCCTCCGTATACAAAAGACTCTTTTTTCTTTCCTGAACGGATTGCGATAGGAAACAAATGTCGCGGTCACCGTGCCGAGAAGTGAGAACGAGTCGTCGCGCCGCACTCTGGTACGTCTGGGCAAAGTGACTCAGTCACGGAGATGGCGTATCGGGATCTCTCGCGCGCGGGGGGAGAGAAACCCCCCGTGGAAGAAAAAAAAAGCCGCTTCAACCGTAGGTGCTGTGACCTGGGTGTGGCGTGTACTGCACGCCCGGCCGAGACGTGTGGAGACAGGGTCGGCGTCCGCGAAGGCAAATGCGAAACGAAGCGAGCGCTTAGATCAGCACATTGCCAGCCTTTTTCTCACGGGTACCGTTTCCTGGTCATGATTAAGCAAGTAGCAACCGCCACGAAAATAGTTTTAAGTTTTATTTCATTAAGTCCGTCGCGGCCGCGACGTGTTGTTTCTTCATTCGCGTGTCTCTTTCATTCAAGTCTGTGCCGATTAGCGGCGAACACTTTTATCTATCTCGCTGATCGATTCTTTCTCGGGTTCGGATGTTAAAGCGACTCTCGATTTTCCGACGAACGATCGTACGTATGCGATTCAAACGCACGAGATATCCCTTCTCTTCCATTCTCGCCAACGGAGCGTGGCGCTACACACGCTTCGCTCGTACATACAGACGGTTTTCACGGCTGATTTATCGCGTCGACTTCTTGGTAATTGTTTGGGGCGTGGCGACTCATGTGTTACTGGCATTACGGCAATATCCCACGCCTGGAATGCCGGGGATGCGATTTATCGACACCCGAGCTACTTTTCGACGATCGAATCCTCCGTAGGAGGAACAAGAGCCGGGAATGAGGTGTTCTCGCCGCGTTCGATAACAACACTTCTCCGATAATTCGTTACGCGATCGCGAGAGGAACGGCGAAAATTGATTCACAGATAACGATTTTATCGAATCTAAATCGCGCGTTTCCCCTCGTGGCATAAGTTACGGTAAAATCTATTACGACATCGCACCGGGGTGTGTTGCGACAGCGCGGTGAAGTCGGTTGCCATTAACGACCGACTTGTGCGCGCTATAGCGGTGCGAAGAAACCAGTTCACACAGAACACGGCGTTGAAATTCATACACAGCCCCACGACGCGCGATACAAACGAGGAAGGTCCTAGGACACGGCGCTATCGCGTGTATTTACGACTGTCTCGAGAGTAAAGTTTAAACACCGAGCGCGTTTCCACGGCGATGTTAACATTTCGAACCCGCCGCGACGAAGGAGCTCGCGTGGAACGAACTTCTTTCTCTCTCTCTCTCTCTCTCTCTTTTTTTCTCGTTCTGCAAATGGAGCAAGCGTGTTACAGCCTGCTCGCTCGTACTCGGGATGCAAATGCGCTCGCCCGATCTAGCGGTCGCCCCGCGAGAGAGAAATCTGAGAACGGAGTCGTTTCTCTTCGTCGCTGTGAGAGAAAAAAGGAAAACGCCGAGGTGAGAGAGAAAGAAAGAGAGAACGTGGGTGTGGTCAGGATATCGACGACCGCTGCTGCATCCGCGGCTTCGACTTCTTCTTCGTAACCTCCATACACCGAGGAGGCCCCAGGCGCGCCGTGCCACACTTACGTCGACCGCTCGTTGTTCGCGAAACCCTCTCTCCGCAGCCTTAGACCGTAACGGTCCGTCGCCGCAACGTTTGCGGCCTCGCGTCTGAAATCGCGACTCGATTTGCTCGCGCTGGTAGGCGTACATTCGCGAGGATTAATAAGCCGATCGTGATTGCTGATAATGATGCCCCCGACGATCGTCCGAACGATGTAAATAAGATTGCGAGCGTAAAAGAACGAGATGCGTGTACGTAATGTGTGTACGTAGCGAGATGAAAAGGAAATTAAAAGGAACGAACGTCCGCGAAAGCGTTCCTCGTCTACAAGATCTACCTTTCTCCCTCCCCGCCCCTCTCCCATTAAACCGGACCTGTCGGCATTGTCAGGTCGGCCGATTCTTTGATATACCCTCGTCGCGAACGAACATCCACCGAGAATCGTCGAGAAAACCCGTCCAGAATACGGCCGGGGACATCCGATGGAAGAGAAACGTCCCGCAATTCGACCTCGTGAAAGAAAGAGAGAGACGAGAAATTTGAACGATGACGAATGAGAACCGGAGAAGCCTCTAATCCAATTAGATGGGAATTCTGAGATTAAATCGGCGCGCGCACTCCCGTCCGGGTTTCGATTAGTGCGATTCACTTCGCCGATCATCCGTCGTATCAACAAATCGACTACGGGAATCAATCCCTTCGCGATGAGAACGTCGCTTCGCGTCCGTTAAGTTAAGGCTCGGCCCGACGTTCGTATCGTTTTCTAATGACGTTTTCGCTAAATGACGCGCGATTCGTTACGTAGTGAAAATCGAACGGGTGGGGGAGGTCGTTAAGACAAACGATATTTATCGAACGCTGCACGCGTTTTTCTCGAGAGTGGCGCAGCGACACAAAAGCAGAACGGTATGCCGAAACAATTGGACCGTTGAATTATGAGAAAACGTGTCGCGCGAACCGTACGGAGCGAGCGCAAAACACAAGTATCGCGTCATTACGAAGGTTTCCATCCTCCGCGTCCGTCCGCGCTTTTTTTTCACCATCCTTGGACGTGACGAAATTCATGTGGACACGATGAATGACTTTTGTCGCAATCGTGTCAGAGGCTTTTTCTCGGATGTTGCTGTGGTAATGAATGCAAGCAAGAAAACACTTTACCGACAGTCAGTGTCAATTTGTTCCACGCGAAACCTTCTCTTTGGAAAACGCATTCTTTTATTCCGTTGCCAAATGTTACATTCAAACTGAACATTTCGAACCTTATAAATTCTTCTTGCGCGCAAATGGAAAAAATTGTTGCGCGCGTTTAACGGTCGACAAAAAACAATCTCAATTAAATTAAATTCTCATCAAGATAATTAAATTAATTAAATCTCGCATTTAAAATAAAATATCCTTACGACGCGCAGTTAGAAGAAAGTTGAGCTGAGTTATGAGCTTCGATGCTACTTGCATCGAAAGTAGCTCAAAAAAAAGTTTAATAACCCACGTAAATCTCGTAAATTCGCGCGTGCGCGCGGAGAGCGTTATAAGTAGTATATCCCGCAGAGAGCAATAAAGTTGCACATCCAACGCACAACTTGGCAAATCGGACTCGGCGGATATGGAATTTCTCACAGACCGCGCAAAAAGCAGTCCGGCAATTACCGCCGAACGACCTAGACTCGAGTTATTCCAATTTCAACAAGACGAATGTCGTGTAGGAATATAATTGAACGAGCTCTCTTCATCTTCGCGGAATCCCAGAGAGGTGTAAAAATACCGAAAATTGCAGCTGCGCTTCGCAGATGCGTTCGCGCGCGCAGTCGACAATTTGATAGAATGGAAATGAAGCTTTTATCGGGGATGTAACGACCGCGTCATTACCACGCCATTAAGGAGGATCTCCGCAAGTGTGTCACTCTGATAACATCATTGCTACGCTTAAATTACGATTATCTCCATCTCTGTTTCTCCTCGGTCTGGCTTTGATCAGCTCGTTATTACGAACCCTCGGCCACACGGTTACATTTGACTGCCGCGACCTGGTACTTCAATTAATTATGAAAAGTACCGTCACGTTGTCAGAAATTAACCATGTATTTGCTTCGTTGATTTATGAAATGGGACTCGCGTTGAATACGTCAACAAACAAGTCCTGAGAACAACGCGGGTTACGACGTTCGATGTTTTCTCAGGAAGCGGAACATCGATCGATAAGATAAGATTCGACCGAGGAGATTTCATTAACAGCACAAAGTTACGATCACGTCGGGGAACTTTGCTCCTCTAATTTATGTACGCGAGAGATACGTTCGATCGTTCAGTTCTTCAGAAATCGAAGTGACTCTAATTAACGACGACAAAAATGTTTCCGGTTCTGCGACGATATATTCGAGATAGAAGAGTTTGCGTTTGAGAAATCGATAACGCCTAAATACGGCGCTCAACACACACAGCCGTGATTCTCGGAATCCCGTGAAAGAGCTCTTGAAACGAACGATCGATCGAGAGTTGATTCGACGCGTCGTTAGCGCGCGATCAAAAACGACGGGGAGTTGATCGAAACGGGTCTCTAATGAGGCTTGCGCACCGCGTTCTCAATGTGAGATTTACGTCGGATTCGCGGAGTCTCGGAACAACGTGGTCGCGCGTATTGCACATTTCCCGCGGCGGTTCGGTTTTTATTGTCGCTCGTATAATTCGCGCTCGATAAACCTCGAAATTGTCGTGCAAACCACGCGATTAAATTTGAATGTAAACGTTGTCGAAAATCAATTCGAAGTTAATAAACACGTGAAAATTCCGAGGCGCTGTTTTCTCACCTTATCGCGTCGTTACAAGCGAGAAATAGGATTCAAGTAGGAAGTAAAGTGTGTGCGTTCAAAGCGAGGAAATCAAAGGCTGGTTTCAGAGCCGAAGGCTCTTCGCAGCTCGACGATTTCCGAGGAGCTGACGAACCTGTTCGCGCTCTCTCTCTCTCTCTCTCTCTTTCTTATTCGATCCGAGATGTTAATTAGCGATCTCGTTGGTGGACAATTTGTCGGATATTTGTTATTCTTATTTTAAAAAAATACACCCCAACGATTATTTCAAACTCTTATCATCTTCTGACTGAGATTTCATGGACAACTTATGGCGAGTCTGACACGATATTTTAATACTTTTATTTATTTTTCTTAAGTGTGAGTTTGCCGCCAATCATTTATTTATTGTAATCACTCATTTCTCACTCCTATTATTTATGCTTTTTTTGTTATGTTGCGCGGGAAATTTTCTTATAATTTGTCTGAAGATGACCCGAATCGAAACGTAAACGTTAAGTTAATTTAAATACAATCTGAAATTTCTACACATTAACATTTGTTTCTTAGACTCACATTTAGACCCTATCACTTCCTTGATTTTTTGGAAAAATTTGAAGCCTCTACCATACTTCATTAAAAAACACTCGCGTAAAAAAATGTTCTAGGAGCGGGATTCAATCCGATTTCCCGACGAAATGTTAGATTTTGACGTGAGAAATGACTCGGGCGTAACGCTCGCGTGGAAAATATTCAAAGAGCGGGGATACGTGGCGCGGCTCAGATATGTAGGGTAGCGATGCCATTTTACGTTCTCGCAGCGGACCGCGCGGAGGGCGGCAGCAGATAGCGGTACCGTAGATCCAGTCCGTGCCAAGCAACCTCACCGGACTCGTATATAGGAGAGGCCGAAGGTCGGCTTCGGACACGAACACGCCCGAGAAAGACAGCGACCTACCTTACCTGGATCGTCCGACATCGTGCCGACGCGCGTACATATCGCGCTTATCTCTCTTTTTCTCTCTCTCTCTCTCTCTCTCTCTCTCTCTCTCTCTTTCACACAGTGTGTATCCTTTCCCACTCTGTCTCGTCCACTCCCTATTTCTTCGATCAACCTCATCCTTGGGCTCGATCGACGGCAAGATATCTCCCGTCTCGTTTCCCGAGCGGGCCGCAACAACGATAATTAAGTTAACTGTCTTGAAATCGGACTCGCGAGTTGCCGAAGAGAAGGATATGTGCGCGAAGACGTACCCCGCGCCAAGATGAAGGGATCACCTGGAGTCACGTCGCGCGGGAGATCTTCGCGGCGTAACATCACAAGCGGCGGCAGCTTCTTTTCCGGCATCTATCAAGCCGGTAACTTTCGATTCAGAAAAAAGAAACGAATGGGTTGAACAGATGTAAAACCTTGGGTCTCCTCTTCTTCTTCTTCTTCCCGTAATATTGGCGTTTCGTGTGCAACGTGTAATTATCTTTTTTGTTTTTAATTAAAGTCATTGTGGAAACAAAGATCGGCGCGCGAAAAGAGAACGTTAGGAAGATTAGGACAAAAACGCCAAGTCAAGGAGAAAAGGAGATCGGTGAAAGAGAGAGAGAGAAAGGAGAGGCGTAAAGACGGCTTGGTCAAACATAAATTAGGGATAACGAGCCGAGCCGCCGCCGGACCGATATCCATTAAGACCGTTAACCGACAGTCAGCATAATGGCGTTCCGTTCTATGGTCGGATAATTACAGATGCGAGAGAACTTCCGGCGACTGCTATCCCCCTCGCCCACTTTTACCGCATATGTCCCTCTCTTGCCTCGTCTGCCTCTCTCGAAATATCATTCCAAAAATTATAGCCCGCTTACGTAATTGCTACCTCCAACCGAGGCGCAGTAAGCTCGCGTATTAATGTCGTTCGCGGCGTCTGGGAATGATATACGCGACGCTAATTAATTAGTGGTAGTCAAATCGACACGCGTCGTTAAAAAAAAAAAAAACACATAAGCTCGAAAGATTCTCTTTGCGAGACAAATTTCGAATATCAAACGTGCGTACCCCGATGTGACGCTACGGTTCCACGCTGACAATTGAGTTCTGCGTGAGGTCGAGGCGCGGGTCACAGTCGATAATTAAACCGTGACAGCGGGGCTCTCGATCGAGAGACGTCGCTTCTTCGACGACTTACAAATCGCGAGCCGGCTCTTCTACTTGTAACTCGTTAATCAGCGCCGATGACGACCGGCGCGATACATCGTCGGCGAGGTGTGGGCCACGGAGTTTATAGTTGCATATACTTCTCGATACCGCGAGAGAGAGAGAGAGAGAGAGAGAGAGAGAGAGAGAGAGAAGAGGAGAGCAGGGAGCAAAAGAAAGAGAGGAAGAGAGTCACGTAGGAACCCTGAAGTGACCTGACCCGACCTCCGGGAAGGCGGCGCGACTCCGCCAAAACCAATCAAGTGTGGCTCGGAATGCTGTTTCGCTCCGAGGTCTTCGACTTCCATTCGCGGAATGAACTCGAAGACCCTTTCTCTCACTTCCCCGTCGTCGGTGTGTTCCTCCTCATCGCGCGCATTTCACCTCTCGTTCTCTTCGTCTCTCACTCGCTTATATATACATATATATATATATATATATACACACCACCACCGTGCGCGCCCCCTGTTCGCACTCCATTTTCTCCCCACACGGGGCAATTTAGCCTTAATTGAGATTCTACCGAAGCGCGTCCTTGATGAGTTCATCTAGATCCCACCGGACGGGGCCGCAGCCCGGCCGCTGATATTCCACGATTGAATTACATTCCCGCGACTGCAATTTTCTTGCGACAACTTTAGCTGATCACGAGATTTACACGTAAGGAATAAACGAAACGCGCATCGTACTGTCTCGCCGCGGTGAGATCTCTCTCGAAAAAAAGGGGGTTGTGACTCTGGGGAATCCGGTGAGCGATTAAATAATCGACTCATTAAAGCGTCGATTCGCTTTTACGATCGCGGCGCGATCGGATGTCGCGTTTTCAAACGCGTCCTCGAAGAGGAGAACGAAAACATTCGCGGAGAGATCGCGAGACAGTCCGAGAGGCCGAAGAAGAGCGGAGGACGAATAACGTATCTCGCGCGCCGTCAATTAGCCAAGGCGTGGCGAATGCAGCGATAAATCGATGCAGATCCGTATTTGCCGATCCAATTTATCGTCGGGAAACACAACCCGCAGAATCGGTTTTCGCAAAGACGACTGAGATTTAACAACTTCATCGTTCATTTTTCGCAATTTCGTCGCAATTTCTTGCCGATGACCGGGTTGCGCGTCTGTTCGCGTATCGGTCCATTAATCCGAGCTGGTCGTTAATTAATCGACTGTCCGGATAATGGAGGTCGCGACGTACGGTATCGTCTTGGCGGACTCCACGCCTCGATCACCGTTGCGCGCTCGCCAATATTGCCGGGAGGACACAAACCGACGAAAGAGGATAACCGATCTCTCGCCGATCTCGGTCTTTTGAGCTCGGCTTCACGCGCGCCGAGCACTCCTCGAATCATTACAGCCGCGATAATGATCGACTGATTGCGCGGGAGTGACCCGCGGCCGCTGATCCTGGCGCCCCGGGACGTCCCAGGGACCGCTACTCGCCGCAGGACCGCGAAGGATAACATCGTGAACTTTCCGCGCAGACGCGAGCGCGCGCGCGCGCCCGCGCGCATTATTACAAATCACTGTGATTTCCTTGACAATCGAGGCGCACCGCCGTCAGCGCGGAAGATTATCGGGGGAACCCCCGTGCTCTCGCGCGCGTACGTTTGCCGATCTTTGATCGGCGATCGGATGTGTGTGTGTGTGACCGGCGAGTACGTCACTTTACGTAAGGGTTGTCTTGCAATGTAACGTTGACGTTAAAACGAGAGATGTAATTATTTTACGCGGAAGACATTTGTTCCACGTATATAATGGAGGGAAAAGTCGTTACGGGAGTAATGACGGAGTTTCTCCTTATATGCGGAATGCGAGAGATTTTATTTTCGTACGAAACAATAAACATCGCGTGTGCGCCGACTGAAAACTGATTATTCCGGCGGTTTGACGATTTCGCAATGATCGATTTAACCGTCTGCGAGCGCGCGTTCGTCATTCTAGGTTTCGATATTATCGGCAGAATAATTAATTATCGTCTCCGGACCTAACGATCGTTTGCGCGCATTAACAAACTCGTAGTGTTTCCGTCGAGTCGCCCTATAAAATTTTTACAGCCTCTAAAACGTCAAATGTATTTTCTAACGTTAACGTCGCGTCCGATTTACCTCTCGAACAACAACATCGCCGAGTATCTTTCCGTGTGCGCTTGCGCATAGAATACTGTTCAAACCGAGAGAATATATAAAGTCTTTATTTTATGAAACACACCCGTGGTGTGGTTCGCTCCGAGAAACGAGACTCGATTCCCTTTTCCTTCTCTCTCTCTCTCTCTCATCTATCTCGGTTTTATATCGCGCGCGACTCCCGGGTGGGCGCGCGATTTATGACGAGTCCGTCTAATTACCATAAGGCCGACCCGGAGACAAAACAAGGAGAGATATTACAGATATTGATTCAATTACCGAGATTAATGGCCGCGGGATTGCGACAACAACGGAAGATCCCGGTGATTTATCGCGCGGGGCGAGGAAGAATGACCGCATCGTCGGGAGCAAAGGGAATGCCGGGAAGGGCGGTCTCGCGGAGCCTCTGTCGAGGCTCGCGCGAGTATCCCGGGGCCCCCCGAACGTGTCAACGGGCCGAAGGTCTGATTTACTCTCGTACGACCCGGAGAATCGTGACTAATCTCCGCGATCGAGTAACCGTGAGACTCACGAACGCCGCGTCTCGAGGAAGAAGAAGGAGGAGGCCAATAGATAATCGAGATAAAAGACTCTTAGGTAGCCAGCTGTCGAAGAGTCGTCAGTAAGAGATCCGCCGAGAAAGAACACGCCGCGACGCAAGCGAAGAAGATACGCCTCGAAGAAACCGTGTCTCTTTCTCGTTAGAACTGGAGAATCTAGTATTTAATTACCAACATTCGAGAGATCCGGTGTTCAACATTTTCGATAGTTGATACACGACATTCGCGAAAAATTCTGTTTTTCAAAGAAAGATCTTGTTGCAACGCGCGCGCGCGCGTTTAAAAAGAGAACATCTACCGCGTAAGAAGCGAAGCGGATAATCTCGAAATGTTTACTGCGCGAATTAACTGCTCTCTCATTCTTTACCGCGGCGTATCTCGTTGTTGTTGCAAAAAACAATGTTTAAGGTCGGAAAAACCGCGAGGGGGAGACAGTTGACGACTGTGGGAAATGAGGCAGAAACGGGCCACCGAACGTAAGGACTAATTAGAGTCGCGATAATGAGGATTTAGTTTTTTCTCGCGCGTCAGCGAGATGGTAGCGCTTCTCCTCATTAAGAAAAGGAAGGATGTGTGTGCCGCCAAGACTTCATTAACCGGATTTGAAATTTTCTTTCGTTTGCGCGACTCTGTGTGTGTGTGTGTGTGTCTCATAATTATCGTGAGAGAGTATTTGTTTATCAGAATTGGGTTGGAAATTGTAATATTTTTTAGTAATAGTTTTACTGAAAAATGTAACATCTCATAAGGATACAAAAATCTCGCGCCGTATTGAATTTTGCCGGAACTTGCGAAAAATCGCGCATCTCCTTCTCTCTCTCTCTCTCTCTCTCTCTCTCTCTCTCTCTCTCTCTCTCTCTCTCTCTCTCTATCTCTCTCAACGTTCTTTTCGCATTGCACGAGGATGAACGTCTGCTCTGAACGGGGCGATGTCGAGATAGGATAACCAAATTGCTGTGCGAGCGAAGCGAGGAGCAAACTATGGCGGGACTCGCGGCGGGACCCAATTCAAATTTAACTCGTGATCAGCGCGGCGATCGCGAGCAACGTGTAATAATCTACGATTTCGAAGGGAAGCAAGAAAGAGCCCCATTGTCTTTGCAAAATTATCATGACACCCCCGGGGCACACGATCGCTCGTCTACGAAACGAGCACCTTCGACTTCTCTCGATCGACAAGAACGATCGTTCTCTCTCCCCTCCCTCTCCTCCCAACCCCGAGTTTGCACCACGACTGTTAAACGACAATACAGCGAAATTTACTCTTTCATTGTTTGTCTCGTGCAAAGAGACAATTAGATTGATAAAACAGTCTCTTGGTTTCGTTTCTTCAGATTTGTAATGAAAAAAAAATAAAAAAATAAGTAAATAAAAGCAAGATTAAAAAAGAACAAGAATGTGTTTTAACTTTCTTCGACTTCTTTCGAAGTTCTTTTTTTTTTTTTGGTTCGCAACGTCACATTGGAGTCGAGAAAAAAATGCGGAAATTAGCATGCGCGTGATCGACGCAGTTACACTCATTGTTGTGTTGCTTTAGGCGAATAATCGGAAGAAACAACCATGGGACTCCGTGAGATTTTTGACAGTTGGCCATTTGCAGGCGTCGTACACTGTACACGTACTTCTTTTTTTTTTCTTTCACTTGCGCAGCGTGCGAGCAAAATATCAGCCGATCATATGACAGATGGAAGATGAGTTGCGTGCTGAGTGCACGACAATGCAACAATGTGCGTGACGAGAAAAAGGAACACGCTGAACACTGGGAAAGCCAGTCCAGATTGTTGCATTGTGCGTTGCGCACACGTGAACGGCCCCGAGTCATTAACGTCTGCGGTATTATTTAAATAATGCACATTTTGCGCTAAAGAGTTTTAAAGTTCGAGGAAGAAAATATTTACTTTGAAAGAAAATTTACTTTGTGTGTAATTTATTTATATTTTACAACTTATTCTTTCAAATAACTCACAAGCTAAACGTCGAGAGATGCGCGCGCATAAAACATTTTATTTGTTTATTTATTTATTTAGCAAAACGTATACGCGTATCTCGCAGTTCGTATCTTCCGTCGATCGCGACTCTCGAGATTCTACGCCGATGCGTGTCTCTCGAGATTCTACGCCGATGCGTGTCTCTCAATCTGCGAGTACGCATGCGATATACAACTTTATGGCGCGCGCACTGTGCGTTGCCGAAATTAATTCGTCGTACGTCGCGCGTGACAACAAACACGACGACGTATCGCGAAATCAATGGTGTTATCTCGACAACTCGATATTCGGCGACGGGTCTTACTTTTTCTTTCGAGCCCCGCCGAGAAAGAGAGAGAGATCGAACGATGCCGGGAACGCGCAATAACTTCCTGGTCTCGGACGGTTGCGAGATGTTTCGCGAGCTTGCTCCCCGGGTCCCCGTCTTGTTCGTTCTTTTTGGCGGCTGCAGCATACACCGAAGAGAAGGTCCGAAAGGAGCGAAGTGATCGCGATAGTATCCCGTCAAATACCTTGTTGTAAAAAAAAAAAAAAATTAAATAAATAAAAAGAAAGTCCGGTTGGTCACGACCAGCCCTTCGCGACAAACGCTCAATAATTTTAACGAGCTCGGCTTTGCATTTTTAATTGGTATCCGGATATCTGCGCGGCTCTTCGTTGTCCTTCCTCTCGGAAGTTCGTTCCTTTTTATTTTTTGTTCTTACACGCAAACTCAATTACTTTTTAGTCACACTTTTTACGTGAAATTTTATCGAAGTATGTCGTGAAAGATTACGAACACTTAAAAAGAAATATTTTAAAGTCTTACTTTTTTCAATAAAAAAAGAACAGCGGCGAAATACTTAAGAGAGTTTGAAGCACTTTGATCGGTGTAATATGAAATGATTTCTCCGACTGCTATGGAGTATCTTATTTCGGATATTTACATTACAATTTCCGATTTCCCTCAAACTTCACGCACGCGGGATGATTACGGACCGATTCGACGGTCCGACTTGCTTGTGCATTAAATATATACAACCAGCGGGCGGGCTGCATATATTCCAATACCGACTTCCACGCTATCGAAGTATCAATTTCGAATATATACGCTCGATGCTGACCGGTTCTCTCTCTCTCTCTTCCTCTTTTTCCTTTATACTCGCAAAAAGGTCTTCTCTTTCCTTCTCTTTCTCTCTCTCGGCTAGTTTTCTCGGGGTCACGAGGGAGTAAATAAATTCAGCGAATAATTCCGTCGGGTAGAGCTTCCCTGGTGACCGGTATGGGCGTGTTAGCATCGCGGCTATTCAAGCGAGTCTGCGGTAGCCTCGGGACATCACGAGCAGAAAAGCACGCTCTTTCCTTCGCCTCTCTCTCCATCTCGGGCTGCTGCACCCTCTATCCCTCTCCCTCCACCCCACCTGCTCTTCTTCGCCCATTGCGCTTCCCACCGTGCTTCTCTGCTCCTCTCTTTCTTTTTTCGTCTTACAGTCGGGCTGTGTTCTTCATACGTTTTCTCATCTCGGGCTCTTCTACACGGAGATTCTCCTCGGCGCGATTCGAACTTTGCGCGATTCGAGACGATATTTTTGCGCCGATCGAACGTTCTCCGTCGCGCAAACGTCGACTGGATTTTGAATAAAAAAAACGAAACACACTAATCAACAATTGCGCGTCTTATTTGCGCAGAGAACATGTTGCTGAAAATTCGAGCGCGCAGGTTCGTTAAACGTCATCAACAAATTTCCTATTGATGATTCATGCGTCGAGAGTAACAAACTGCGCCTTCCAATCTCTCGATTTA
The DNA here is from genome assembly GCF_002006095.1 of Pseudomyrmex gracilis. NCBI lineage: Eukaryota > Metazoa > Arthropoda > Insecta > Hymenoptera > Formicidae > Pseudomyrmex > Pseudomyrmex gracilis. The sequence goes on from NW_018020650.1 coordinate 35,944, forward strand.
CAATACTCAATACTCGCGATCTTTGATCCCTAAGATCGCACGATATACTGGTAGTTTCGCAGCCAATCCGCGCGAACGCTCGTCATGTAGGTAGATTCGAGCGCAACACACACACACACGCTTTAATGCCGCGCGTTTATAATACGCGCGCGAGTTAAATCGTATCTCGGCGATCGCGGTGGCGGCGCTTCGTTACAGCGAGCGTATACACCTCGCGCGCGAATCTAGAATCTCCGGAGTCTTTGACAACAACACGTGATCGCCGGCGGGTCTGCGCGCGCATATGATTATCGACTCTCGGGATCGATGACGATTTGCATCGCCGCGAGCGAAATATCCCGAATCCCATCTGTCAAAAGCCTGTAAACGGTTCCTGATTGAGCGTTTTTTTACATTCCAGCTGCGTCGCGCGGTTGTTTTTTTGTCTCGTTAAAGCGATCGATCGAAAAAAAAAAAAAAAAAACAAAAACAAAAGAACTGTTTAAAATTACATATTTAGCGAGAACACACGCAACACACGTCGAGCGCGAATATCCAGAGGAGTCATCGAACGTGCGAAAGGAGCGGAATATTCCCGCGGAAGTGAGGAGAGACGCGAGTTTTAGCGCGCACGCGTGCGCGCCGACAAAAGCTGCGCTTCTTCTCTCTCCCTCTTTGTACCCCCCTCGTCTCTCACCCCTTTCTGCTCCGGGCGGCATCTCATCTTTTTTTTGCGCGAGTCACGTACCTCCCTTATTGCAGCACGTCCGAAGGAACCGGTGCATAGGCGACCGCTCCATTACATACCGGTTTCCCCAGGACTCGCGCGCGCTCGAAGACCATAGACAAAGATTATGTCTTTGACTTCGCTTTTCCGCGCATATTATCGTATCGCGCATTAATCGCGCTTTATCGCTACGCTTCTATGTTGATTAACGCGAGATGTTCTTCGCTGATTTGGAGCATCTTACAAAGAGAATTTCCGAGAAATCACTGCGGAAAATGATGCAATAGAACGTACGTACTATACGTAAAACTGCGCTTTGCTTTTCTGTGAATTAATTCTGCACGTGCCGATGGTGTGTAACACGAGGTACGAAACGAGAGAAAACGACGAGTTGAGAAAACAGACTCAGGTACCGTAACGCGACGAAGGACATTAACGAATGATTCGAGAGCAAGCGGTCGGAGTCGAAACCAGATATTGTACGTAATTTTTTTCCCGGAAGAGAAGAATAGTAATTCTCGTTTTCAATAGCAATACGTGTCACACATGATGATGCGCTCAATTGCAATGGCCCAAGTTCACGAGATATGTTTTTGTGTAATTTATTTTGTTTTATTTTTCTTTAAATTAAATTTAAAAAATTCCATTCGGTTCAATTTTATTTGATTTGATTTTTTTTCACCGAATCTCTCGAGCGAAGATGATGTACGTAACACATTTAATTTGCCTTGCGTATTTATAATAAAACTAACCTCGGGGATTACGTATACCAGTTTTGATCTCCGTGCGGCGGAGATCAACAATGCGACTCTCGGGATTCGGTCGACGTGTAAGCGCGAGATGGCATCAGCGACCAGAGGTACATCCCTTGTACAAGGTGTGTTCGCCGTGATGGCTCATTAAAAGTCCGCGGGTCCGGCAAAGAAAAGAGACGACGCGGAGAGAATCGCCGTCGACCCGCGTTCGTTATCTCGCGTGTTTCGCTTGTTGTTAGAACGATCTTACGGCGTGTCGCCGACGTGTGTCAGTGCGGTATGTATATCGCGCAGGCGTTGAGTTAATGGGCCGAGTCTGGCAGAACACAGAAGGAGAAACGATCGCTCTCGGATAGATATGAAACGACTCTCTCGATCTTCGAAACGAGCCCTCCCGGAGATTTGTTTTTCGTGGTCGTGTCGACTCCAACATTTGTGCAACGTTGAAGTCGAGAAATTGGTACATTTTCGAGCAATGATGTCTCCAAGCGCAGATTCTTCGTCAAATAAATATGATGCAAAAAATTCGAAGTAAGAAAATCGCGATTTTAATTAGAGATTTTGAGTTTCAGAAAATTATCATTAAAAATTTTTTTAACAAAATTCTCTTCAATAAGATGTTGATGTCAACAAATATATGTAAGTTGTCGTTTTCTCGTCTCTCTCGTCTTTAAAATATTTTTAACACATTTTACTACAACAATTTTTAATAACAATTTTTTTAAGCTAATCCCATTGCGAGCGTTACTTCGATTTCCGCGTGTGTGACTCGCGATAACAACACCGTCTGTTCGTCGGGAGAGATTTACGGTATGAAGAAAGCGTAATTGAAGGCGCTAATTCCCGAGCTGCGCGGCCGAGTCACAATGGCTCGAATTACACGGAGAACGCTCGATAAGCAAAGCGACGGAAGAGACGCGTGATGGCAGTCTGAAGAAGAGAATCCCGGGAAAGAAAAGAACTAAACACCGGGACGCGAGCACGCGGCGTCTACGTGCGTGGAACAGGTGCGCGGAATAATGGACGATGCCGGTGAAGCCGACGAGCTTCCGGTGCGTCCTTCCACGGCCATTGAGGCGGTGATGCAATTAAGTGTCTTCGGGGAGCCTTTAAATCAATGGAACGCGTCTTCGTAATCCACCTGCGCGCGCATGCGGAAACAGTTGCAAATATATATTTTCTTCCTTCTCCCACTCCTAATCCTACTCTTTTCTCCGTATACATGAATTTACTTCCGTAACGAGAAAAAAATCAAAATTACGCACGCATAGATGCAATTTATTAAATTAATTAATTTCTTCTAAGTTGTTTTTTTCTCTAAAATTTAAATGTGTACAAAGTAAAATATATTTCGAAATTTTTTGATACAGAGAAAACGTGGCATCGTAAAAAATAGTAAATTACTCGGAATGTGGCCGGATTACATCGAGGCGAGAAAGAGAATCGTGTTTGTTTCTAGAGAAGTCTATCTGTATCGAAATACTCAGAAGAGATAGTGACACGAATGTGTCGCGTGTAGATTCCTGCCTCCGTGTCCACTCGTAACTTCTGCAATGTTCTCGTTCTTCGACGATGATGACTACAACGTAAATATCTCGGCGAAAAAAAAACTACAACGCGAGAAATTTAATTGAAATTGACAGACAAACGATAAAAAAAAAAATCTACAATCGATCAGAACGCCGAAATAAATTTGTTCAGCGAAGCGGAAGAGACTGACTCGTGGAAACGCCAAGTTTGTTGCTGCGATCAAAAGGATACTCGATCGAGAGAGGTCGAAGCACCCAGAGGGCACGAGATTATCGACCAGCAAGATCTGCATAGGCAAAAGTCGTGAACCATTAAAGTCGTCGACTTAAAGGCGATTTTATGGCACCCATAAACTCATCGTGATCCAGTGGTGGCATTACGCAAGGATCACAGGATGCATCGCGCGGGACAGCAGGTGCCCTCCGAGGCATCGCGTGTAATAAAAGTCGCTCTAGATTTTTTTTTCTTTATCCGCTTCTTCAAAGCGAAATTTAATTCAAGACGAATATGAACGACCGACAAAAAGGTCGTCGAGGTTAGGTCGCGTAATTGTTTCACACAAGCGACTTGTGTGAAACAATTACGCGATCGTAAATATCGAAGAAACAGCGTCACAGCCGTAAACCGGGAAGGGAACGATCGCGCTCTTGTAAGACTTCTTATTCACGATATCAGATCTATGAATTTCTTCGTATCCACGGAGCGGATGAGTAATTTCTTCCCGGATAGATTCTCCGTGCACAAAGCACGCGGCGGAGATTCGTGTGCGTCCTGCGGAGAAGACAACGGAAGAGGCATCTTCTCTTTTTTTTTTCCTGCAGCATCTCTCCGCTTTACAATTACGGCCGGTCGTAAATTCGTACCAATGAGAGAAGTGAATCGGAAATAGCTAATAACATCAAGCCGCGCGCGCGGTCGTAACAACCGCGCGATGTAAAACGAGGATAAACCTCGATCTCGCGTGGCGCGGCTTTCGAAAGAAGACCGAACCGCGCGGGGAGATCGTAAAACGTCCCGCTGATGAAACGTGCGTGCGACAGTTTGAGCGCGGGAGATAGGCGGGGGAATACCTCTTCGTGAATTATGACGAACGCGACATAAAACGTTACGCGGAATCAACGCGACGTTTTCTATGAGGAGTCGGTGAACATCTGCGCGACCACCCGCGGAATGAACGATCCATCGTTAAAACAATGTCTCTTCGCGTTTGCGAGCGTCTCGAAAATGAAAGAAAAGATCCACGAAGCTTGCAAAGTTACACGAGAAAATGCTTGTCAGTATTTTTAGAAATTAAAAAAATTGTAACGGACACTTGTGTGTGATAGAAAAATATTCTATTCAAAATTTATTCAAAAAAAGACGCCACTGCTACTCGCGTCTAATCGGCGTAAAAAATTAACCGTTTCCGATGCAGCGTGACGAACGCGGATTTATCGCGGGAATCTGGCGGAAATAATGGCGGCGCTAAAGAGAATCGTCGTCGACCGCCGATCGGCAAAACGCGGCCGGCCGTATATAATTTAATAAAGAAATCGTTGTCGTCCGGTTCGATTTCGGCTGCGGATCGCGCTCAGTCATCGTGAAAGCTATTCGCCCGCAAATCCGATCCGGAGAGGCGACGTGAAGGGAGTGACGTCGACAAAAAGCCGCCGCGAAAAAGTTGCGGAGGAAACCGACGAGATAGACGGCCGACCGCGAGGACGACAAGAGGTGAGAAAGATTCGCGACGGAAATCGACTATCTCGAGAGCGGCAACTTGGCTTGGAAAAAGCCAAGCAACACATCTCGCGCCTTCCGCGCGATGGAAGATCCCGCGGATTCGCGATTTTACACAAATCAAGCGAAGAAAAATACAATATGTTTTCGTTAAAATCTAATCAAAAGAAAATAATAAATATCACGTTATTTCAGCATACGTTTTTTTTTTTTTCTCAGGTCGACCGCCGCATTCCCCGGCTTCGATTCCCGAGCGGTGGAGACACGACGTGGATTTATGTTTCCAGGAAATAAAGCGTTGAAGGAGGCGATACGGTATCCGCAAAGACCGACGCATGATGGTGCCGCGCAGGTGGCGGTCTTTTTTGCGAACCCGCGAGGATAAACCGGTAGGACTCGATGGTTTTTTGTCGCTAAACGGGATTATCATCGAAATAACGCGAAATCGATTCTCGCGGGATGCAGGCGTCGGTGAGCACAATTACGAGAACGACTCTGCGGAGTGGAGAATGAAAGCAAAGAGAGAGGGTTCGTTCGTACACGCAAACGTCCGTTTTAATTTTTCTGCATGCTGGTTTTCATTTTTTTTGCATATCTTAGCGGTAACGCGTCGTCTGCGACGCATTGTTTTTTGTTTTTTTTTTTCCAATCTTAAGTTTGACGCGGAAAAATTCTCGACTCGTTGATGAAACTAAAACTGCTCTTAAAAACAATAAATATCTTCGTGTGTGTGTGTGCGTAGAAAGGATCTGGGGATATTTCCTTTAGAACGTATTACCACCTAGAGTGAGTTAACTGCGATCGTAATTGCGAAATAAAATCGGAAACTTACCGTAATATCGAAAACGGACAAAAACCTACGGGGGAAATTGATACGGAAAAATCTCGATTATGATTCGCATAACGCATGCTGCCAAGGGCGGGCACGAAATGTGTGTGTGTGTGTGTGTGTAGAAATTGCCCGGCTATTCGGTACTTTCCACGGTAATAACGATTATCTCTGGAGCAATTTCCTGCCTGTGTGTATATCTTTCTCTCTCTCTCTCTCTTTCTCTTTCTGGGCCGGTCATGATAATAAACGCAGAGGCGTAATAAATCGGAGTAGTTAGCAATAATGGCGACGTAAACCGATTTTATGTCGAATTTTGAGCGTTACGCCACCTCCGGCTATAAATTAATTACTGACTCGTTGCCTGAGTTCGAGCAATTAAGACTGAGATGTCGGCAAAAAATTATCATTTGTTGATTATACAAAAAAATCCAAGTTTATTAGTGTAAGCAAAAAAAAAACATACTGATAAGATTATTTCAGTTTAACGATAGTGCAAGATCATGAGGAGTAATATTATATTACACAGTTTCTTCCTCCGTCTATCTCCTCGCGAACATTCATTCGAAATATACACACGCCTCGATATACTGTCCGTTTTAAAACGGATATTCTTACTTCCAGTAAAGGAAGTTTTCCGTAAAAACAAACAAAACAAAAAAATACCGCGTTGAAAGAAGACGCTTGTGCATGCATGCGAATCTCATGCATTATTAATGCGCCGCCGGGCACATTAACGAATCCGCACAGGAACGCGTCCGATTATAGGACCGTCGTCTTCAGCTACCCTAGAACGACGTTCTTTTTTTTATTTTTTGAATAAAAACCGGCTTCTTACTTACGCGAGACAGAATCGCATTTAAATGACTGTTCAAAAGCGACATTTTCGATCGCGCCGAGAGAGTTTCAAGGAAAATAAAAATAAAAAAATTACAGTAACGACCTGCTAAATTTATTATTAATAAATATGTAATTACGTAATACAAACTGAATAATCTTTCATAATTCAATCTCATAAATCTCGACTTTTTCGTACGAGAGGCGAGAAAACGGGAGGAAGAGGATAAACGGTAAGAATCACCGCGCGCATGTCGTGCCGATATTTACATTTTAAATAACTACTCTCTCCAGGGAGTTCGAGACGAAAAATGTACCGAACGGTTCCAGCGATTCTCTTCTTAATTTCTTCACTTTGTCCGTCGTGATTGCGCGCACGTTCGTGACTTCCTTAACGGTGACAATTAACCGCGGCGGCGTCTTGTCGATTCCCGGCGCGATTGGTGGTTTTTGACGTCGCACGGAGAGTAAAATGTGGTGGCTCTTTAATGCGCGATCGACGACGAAAGAGAGAAGAAGATTTGTTAAATACGTTCGATACGTGCTCAAGAACATTCAAGAAATCAAAGAACAGAAATGACACGGAGGATCGCGTTTGAAGTCCCGAGAGACCACACATGTCGAGGTGAATATTTATGAGGACGCGCGTATTTATTTCTGTCAAAATAAACGCGGCGTCGCGTTTGCTTCGAGCGTGTTAAGTCGCGAGTGATCGGCTAGAAATCGGGGGAAAAAAAAAAAAATTAATAATTAATCTTCCGTACCGCGCGTCTCTATTATTATTTCTCTTTTTTATCTGCCGTGATTATTCGCGATGATTGTTATTTTCTCTTTTTATCTCGTTTTATTCGTCGTGTTAACATTCGCGCGATGAAACGTGCGGCGCGTACCTACATACAACACGTGCTGCTGCGGATAATATCCCGGGGGCGTGATAAAAATCCGAACTTTTGCAGTCGCACCGAGCGAGATTACGACCCTTTCTGTCTCTCGGTTCGACAATTAAGAAAGGCATTAATCACTTTAATTACTTGCCCGATCCGAACCGGCCACGAGGCTTATATGTACGTCCGGCTTAACGGTAATGAATAATAAATACTACGATATCATCGATCATTCGACATATGTGGCAACGAGCAAGCCCGTTTCCGATTGTAATTTTGCTCGCTCATTAATCCCCCTCCCCCCTCCCCCACCGACATCAATAAAACTCTGTGAAATTTCCAATCAAAAAATTAAGATCTCCATGTTCGCTGCCCCTGCTACACAATACCGATTACAACTAAATATATACTTCACGGAACAGTTCCTCTTATAAATAAATTAAACAATTACTCTTCAGTGAAAGACACAATAGTAATCGTAGTAATCAAGAAACAATTGAAATTTTATCTCCGCGTGTTGTTGTGCGCAAACTCGTTTGTCACATGTGTTCGGTGCCACACGATTGTGCGGTTTTTTTTATCGTCTCTTAATGTAATACTACGCGAAAGAGCAAGTGAGAATTACTGAAGCATGCGCGCAATAGTTTTCGCGACCCAGCTCTGCATACAAACGAGACACAATAGGTGGCCAAGAACACATAAGTCATCGCGACAAAGTGTTTGAAGTTTTTTACCTTGAGCCGGCAAAAACGTCACTTTGCACACGTCTTTTAATGAGAAAGGCAGAGGAGACTGCGAAAGAATGATTAAAAAAAAAAAAAAAAAAAAAGAAGAAGAGAAAGAAGACAAAAGCAAGAAGACATAAGTCATCGCGACAAAGTGTTTGAAGTTTT
>NW_018020650.1:44109-148895 GCF_002006095.1 Pseudomyrmex gracilis
AAAAAAAAAAAAAAAAAAAGAAGAAGAGAAAGAAGACAAAAGCAAGAAGACAGGAGAGAGAACCGCGGCAATTAACTTCCGCCAAAAAATAAAGCGTCTCGAGGTTCGAATTAATTTCCTCGCCGCGATAACGACAGTTCCTCCGCCCAAACGTTTCCCCGCCGGTCGATCAGAACGATTCTTATCGACGCGGTGGTGGTAATAAGATGCGATCGACCTCAAGATTCCTCCGCAGTTTTTGCGAAAATAAAATGTCGTTTAACAACGCGAATTTTTTGGCCTTAAAAAATACAAGTTTTTTATTTTTAATTTTATCGAGAAGAGAGAAAAAGATTAGATGTTTGTAGCACGATTTGGAAAAATTCCCTCAAGCCCGAAAGAACAACAAAATAAAACTAGATAAATAAATAAAAACTAAAATCAACAATCAAATATTAACAAAGATAACAAAGAAAAAATAAAAATTTAATAAAACAAAAAAAACAATTAAAAATTACAAGAGAGAGAGGGGGAGGAGAGAACATATATTGCAGGAAGCAATCGGATTGATAGAAAACGAAGAGACTATAGTATCTTATCTCTACTTCTCATTGTCAGTAGCAGAACGAGCTTTCCGTCAGGTGTACACAGGTATCACACACACAAACACACACGTACGTGTTTATACCGGCACGTCTATCTGTCAAAATGCCCTCTCTTCCACCGGGATTTCATTCTCGTCATCTCGCTATTATATCCACGAAGATCTAGGATCGTCTCTCATTCGACTCTCTTTCTCTCTTTCTCTCCCCCGAGGAGTCGTCATACGCCCGTCCGCGCGCGGAATAACGGTACATCGGATATAGCGGCGGATCAGACGGATCGACTGTCGACGGTGTACGGACCGTATACATCGTTCCCTCCCGCGGAAGAAATTATCGATCCCGGATGAGCGCGGAGATCTCGCGGACTGAGGTCGCGATTCCTCCTCTCGGATCCGCCGATCCGTGGAATATCAATGACTCTGACCTCCACGAACGACAATAAATTGGACGTTTGATACACGTCTGATTTATGAACGAACCGCGCGTCATTACGGCGAATGACGTATCGAACGACGCGTCGAGTGCGCGTCTCTTTCTCTCTCTAATAAAACAAAAATATCTCGGACATAAATGTGTTCGCCGTCAATTTTTGCAAATATCACTCAACCGTCTGCTCATAATCCGTCTGTCGAGAAGACTCGCGAACATTTATCTTCCACTTCTCGCGTATCGAAGAAGAAGAAACGTCGTACTTTTCTCGCGAATAAATTCAAATACAGAGGAATTCATCGAAAGAAGTTTTAATACGAATCTAAACGCGATGCGCACTCGGCTCCGAAAGTGCCGGATCTTTACTCGATCCTTCCCATGCGCATTCAAACGCATCCTAGAGTTAAAGATATGTGTCGAAGGTACTCTCGATTCGTTCTGGATTCCGCCGGCCCCGGCGGTTTTACGACCGCGACTCCACGACGAAGACTCCGCAACACAGAAGAGGTCGCGCCGGGATACGACCCCCGCGCGCTGAAAGCGAGCGCAAAGGAAATACCATCCGCCACGCGGAATGGTACCATCGAGGCGTTTAAGGCCACATTTGTATGCGACCCGACGCAGTTTCTTGCACATGCACGAACGCACGCACGCAACGCTGATCCCGTTGTACCCTTAAATTGGCTATTTCCACCGGCGGAGCCAGAGGGAAAGGGGCCGGAAGGTACAGGGGAGAGAAACGTCTGTACGAAAGAACCGACGCGGAGTCGACGACGGCGAAGAGAATCCGTCCTATAGAAATCAGACTGGGTCTTTGTCAGCGTCGGAAGGGAACGTAATTCCATTGGCCGCGGTTCGTCGAAGACTAATTCCTCGTCACAATGATCGCTCGTCGTAACAGCGAAAAGCCGCGCGCTTCGCCGAAAATCGGAATTCGGACGTGCGCGCACGAATGCCCGCGACTTGCACTTCCAATTTGACTTGTTCGGACGTTCCGAAACATCGCTCGCGCGTTCTTTTTAAAGGCCGTTCCGAGTACTCTTTTTTTTTCTCTCCCCCCAAGATAAATAACGCGAACATTTATCTTTCTGCTTGCGTATAAAATTGATATTCGCTTCAAAAACGTTTCTCTTTCGACCGAGAAAGACTCCGCAGTCGGTGACGCGCTCGTGATAAGAGAAAAAAAATGCGAGAAGAAGTAACGAGCGAGAAAACATGCAGAAGAGACATGTTACCCAGAAGGCGCGGTGCGCGTCCGTCTCGTTCACGGCGGCCATATATCACGAGCGCTTCGAGGCGAAACACAAGGCGTCACACACGCACGCGCAGTCACGTACGAACTCTGTATCCCGTGACGTCGCCGAGGACGTTTCTGATGACGATTTCAGGGAGTGACTGATGTCCGGACGCGCGCGCACTTCTCGAAGATGGAGAATGACGTCTTGCTGAGAGACAATCCCGCTTGTTAGCAACAAAACGAACGATCTCCCTTCGCGATCTTTTTTACTTTTCTTTTTTTTTTTCGTCACTCGCTTTCGTCTCGCGTACGGAGATCTCGCAATAGTGCGATTTAAAACCAGTGATTTTACACCCGAGTTCTTAATTAATGCGATCATCCGAATCCGATTTGAAATATCGTCTCGCTCTGATAACAAGCTTCTAGCTCTGATCGAACGAAGAGGAAAGACAGGGATGAATAAAGAGAGATCGCGAGGAAGAGAAACGGCGCGAGGGGATGAGTGGCCCGAAGGCGGGGAGTCGCGCAGATCAAGCGGATAAAAACTACGCCGCCGGAAGACTTAACGGGCGTGTTGCAACGGGTAAGCTCGGATGATAAAATCTCGTCGGCTTCCCGACGCTTTTCAAGCACAGACATCAGTATTTGTGTAACTGTTCCCGCGAATACGTCAACCGCGAGGTCACGGGAGCTTCCTTTGTCTTCGAACGACCGAAACTATGTGACACGTAAAAATCGACGTCTTCGCGGTGGGATGATGAAGCGGCCGAAGAGGCAAACACGCGCGCCGAAGAAAAAAAGAAATTCGCGACAGTCCGCGAAACGAAGATTCGAAAGTGACGGGGACAACAAATGGGCGCGTCTCCTCTGCACGGGAGGGGGCCGTCACTTCTGACAGTCGGCGCCGCATCCTCTGCTTCGACAATCGAATTCGTCTTCCCCGCCGATCGGGAAGAAACAAAAGCACGAATATATCCCGTTTCGCGAAGGTAAAAGAAACTACGCCTTCCCTTTTAATTGGTTCCACCACTCCTTGGCCGAACAAACCGACTGACAATCACGCCGAGTTCTCGAACCACGACGCGATGAATGTCAATTCATCTCTCGACAAGAGGGTTTTTTTCAGCCCGGAATAATGTCGGCATTGTTCTCGGAGAAATATGCATTTCGCGATTCAAAACTAGACTAGATGCGAAATGTTCTAAACGGAATTATTACGCGTTTAAATATTTTAAACAATACAATTCTGGAGAAACTAGTTAATCAGGCTTTCTCTAGTAAATGACGTCCCCGGCGATGCGGTTCGCGAAAGCAGAAAGCCCAGAAGGAGCGCTCGGTTGGATCTTGTCGCGACGAAAACAAAAAAAAAAAGATCACAAAGAGATCGCGAAGCGGAATATAAGAGCCGAGAGATAACAGAACGTGGTAGCCATTGTCCCTCTCGCGGACAATGCAAGGCTGTTGGATCGTACCGAGAGCAATCTACATCTTCAGCGATGTATTATACGACCTCCTCTTCGTATTCCTCTTCGAGGCACGCAACGTAACGCGCGCGCGCGCGTGTGTGTGTGTGCGCGCGCGCGCGCGTACACGTGCGTGTTAGGCGTATCAAGCTGCGAATATTGAGATATCTCCGCCGTTGGTCCGGGAGTAACAAATCTTCCGTGATGCGATGCGCGTCTCTCAAAAGGAACAGCACGAGAGAACGAGAGTCTCTCGGCGGGAAAAAAGTAAAGTCGGATTGCGCGTGACAGTAAAATATGTTTCGATTGTAATTCGATTCCGCGAAGCTTTTTGCACCTTTCTCGAAGAGACGGTGTCTACTGACGATCGATTATTCGGTAACCACGCCTCGAAGATCGCGGAATGTTTTGATTTCAAGAATCGCGAGACTCGAAAGTGAAGAAATCGATTTGATAGGAAGATACCACACCACCTACTTTCCGTACACGGGAATTCCAGATCCGTGCGAACAACACCTGGAAGTGCGTGCGTGCGTGCGTCCGTGCGCGCATGATGGTGCAGCTGATAATATTGTTTCGCATGGTGTGTTTGCGCGACGATTTGTAATGCCTTCCTGCCCTGCTGTCGCTTTTATGTCATCTTCATTCGCTCTCGAGGGCAATGGATTATTGCAAAGGAAGAATCTAAGAGAGTCGTACTAGGATTTACACGTATGACATATAGAACTATCTTGAGACTTCATGGCAATAAGTTGCTTCTCGAATGTTATATTGTAAGACAAGATGAGATTTTAATCCGATTAAACGCAAAAAATTATTTTTATGACATAAATTTTAATTTTTAAATTAAATATAATTTTGTGTGTAATTTGGATGATGAAAGATCGTTACGATTTAACTTCATGTATACGCATTTTTTTGCAACGAAGTTTCAAAAATTATGTACATTTGTCACTCGTTTTGATAATTTATTTATTATTTATGTTTGATATAAATTTATGAAGCCGCACCGAGAGACACGTACGGAAAGGATAATGAAGATACATTGTTCGAATCCTTCTTGTCGAGATATCAAGCAACCGCAATCGCGATTCAGAGAAGGCTTTAACGTCGCGGCTGGTCGTTACACGTACTGACAGTCGACACACAGACGGTGCAATTTAACGAGCGTCGGTCGAGTGGATTCGACTCATTACATCGGCGTGTTGTTTAATAGCGAGTTGATGCAATCCGCGGCATATTGCGCGCTACCGATTTATTAATCCGCATTTTTTCACAACCGCGCGCACAACACACACCCACGAAGCGCGCAACATTCATCAGTCGCGAAAGAAAGCCGTGCGCGCACGAGCGCTATCAGAGATCGCCCCGGTAAGAAAACGCAATAGCGTCGTAATTGCTCTCGTACGTCAATGACACTGGCAGATCTTGCGTGCCACTCCTTCCTCTTCATTATATACGCGGCGCGAACAATCTTAAGCCTCGCATACGTGGCCGCACAATACGACGGATGCAATATCACATCCGATATCCGCGATGCGATAACGCACATTGTAATTCCGAGTGTGTAATAATGAAACACACGCAGGAAGTGTACGAATCGAATATGTTTGAGTCAAATATGCGTGAATTTATTTCCTAATCAAATTTGTTTATTTCTAATTCGTCAGCGTAACATTACTGTCTCGATAGTAAAATCCCATGAATGTGAGAGTTCTCGCTTATTTTTAAAGTACACAAATTCTTAAAATAAAAAAAAAATTCCTTTCCATCAACAGTCGGAAAATGTAATTTAAAAACTTCAATTCAATTCCTTTTGCACGTCGCGGAGCGAGTGCCGATCAGCAAAAACCACCGCCGTTATCTCCTCATAGCGTGACATCCGAGAAACGCGAGAGATTAAAAGCGCGACTCCGATTTTTTTCTTTTATCTCGCACAGAATACGTCACGAATGGGCTTGAAATATTCCGTACGATTCAGAAAGAGAGAGAAAGAAAGAAATATATCTCGCGGCGATTGTGATCCAGATCTAATTTCTGGAGGAGCAACGGCTCCTTGCGACGACGGGGCGGACGCGAAAGGAACTTCTCTCATTACGCGACGCGCAACTCGAAGAGAGAGAGAGAAATCCGCAGGAGCCAACAACGACAATTACAAAGACCGGTGCATAATACGTGCGCAGCGAGCCACTGGCGATGCTGCGGGTCCGTCGTGCAAAATCCTGAATGCCCAAGTATCCTCTTTCCTCGAACCTCTTAGCGCTATTTAGCGGATCCTTTTACGGGACAGAGCCGGGCCCCCGACAAGAAAGGAAGACACGACGTACGGCTCGACGAAGGTTCGAGGCAAGAAGAGACGAAAAAGACGAGAAGGAGCTCAAGAACACGAGGGCGAGGAGGAACAAGACGAAGGAGGAGAAGGCGGAGGTGGAGTACCAAAATGGCGGAGTTAAAGCCGGAGGGACAAGATAAGCCTTTGTGCCCGCACGGGGGCCCGTGCGGGCCCCGGGCAACGGATCCCGTCGTCCCGGTCTCATATTTCGCGAATCCCGCTATCATATTTTACTGCTCGTCCCACTCTCCCCCGCCTTCCCTCCTCGCTCATCCTCCCCCCTCCGGTCGAGGAGGCTCATTCGAGAGGGCCCGGAGAGTCCTTCTCATTTTTTGTTATCTACACGCTTTTTGCAAACTCTCCGATTCCCTCTGTCTGATTGAGGGATTCCGGTCCGTTCTCCAATACAATGAACGCATAACTCGCGCACTTCTAATTCTCTGAACGAAAGTACATTATGTATGCGCTGAAATCCAATCTCAAGTTTAATTACTCGAGAGAATCGCTCTAATTTGTAAAACAACGTCCATCTCAGTCTTACGTCCTACCAACAGCTGAAAATTTCTATCGATAGAAACTCAAAGCAGCGCAAAAGTCCTTTTATTTGTCAGGTGTTTCCGCGGATGATGCGCGCGCATTCGCTATCGAATATACGGATTTTATCGATCGCGCGGATCTGCCGCAGTTCCTACGTCCGGTTAAAGGGATTCTTCGAAGGGATAGATCGCCGTCCGGCGTCAAACAATTAAGGACTGACTTACGCGCGGCGTTAAAAAGAACGAAAACAAGTTAGCGGTCGCTGCCCTCCTGCCACGGCTCTTGTGCATCAGATAATGCGGCGCACTGTCATCTCGGAAGAATTTACCGGCGACGTTGCCGGGGCCCCCGTGAACCCCCTCCGCTTATGTACGTGGCGCAGCCGGCAGCCGAGATCGCCTATCGCGCGCGGCGAATCGCGTCTCTTCGCGCGCGCGCGCGTGCGATTTCCCGTGAAAATGCACCGGCGGCGCATCTCACAAACGCGTCGCCACCGAGATCGTCGTCACAAAGCGCAGATCCGTGACGCATCTCGATCGCGATTCGAATATTTATCAAAAGCGCATCTCGCGAGAGATAAACATTTTTGAATGTTATATAAATTTCGAAATTTTGATTGTCCCTTTCTCGTTGTGTGGCTGCTTTCTTTTCCGGGACGACAATAACTAAACCTGCCTACGAGACGACGAACTTACCAACGGAAGCTGCTTTATGACTCGCCAGAAGGCACAAAAACACGTCATTATTTTCGGGGATCGCGTTTCGGGGAAGTAGGTGCTGGCGAAGGTAATTGCGACTTTCACGACCGAGTCCCGATATGAGTAAACGTTCGATATGCACGTAACACACCGATATGTGTGTCTACTTGTCCGAACATAAAACGGAACAATAATTCGAGACGAAAGTCATCGTGAAAGTGGCCGAAAAACGACTTCCATTCATGAGAAGAGTTTCGCGATCACGCGAGGAGACACAGAGTTGCTCGGACGTCCATTTTTTTTTTTTTTTAGGAACATGCGAGAAGAGATTTCTTTTTTTCCATCAAGAAGAAAAAAAAAGTAAAGCGCGAGGTGACACGCGCGATCATCTTCCACGCGCGCGATTGAAATCGAATTAAAGCGAAGTATACTTACCGGGCATGCAAACACATCGAAACGTGCCAGGATCGTCTAGGCACGAGCCGTCGTTCTGGCAGGGATGAGACTCGCATTCGTTGACGTTCGTTTCGCATCTGGGTCCTGTGAAACCTTGAGAACAGTTGCAAGCGAACGATCCGGGAGTGTTGACGCAGATTCCGTCGTGTTCGCACGGGGATCCTGCAGACACAGAAGAAAGATATGTCGTTTAACATCACACAGTCTCAAAATATATGCGCAATAAAATCGGATAAAAAGCACACGAGTACGTAAAAAAACGTTCGACGAGTTCTGCTTCGATTCTCGGCTCGAAGTTACATAAAGGAAAATTATTTCTCGCATGTCATGCGATATATGTGGCAAGTTAATGCAAAATGCGATGAAAAACACATATAAACGTATTTAACTTGTTGCAGATACGTTTCGTAATTGTTAATGAGCGATATAAAAGCGGGATCTCTTCGACGTATACTTTGATTCGTTGTCGTGAGAAACTACACACACATAGGTATCACGCAATCTCTCGGTGTAATTGACCGACAAGATACTTCGATGGGAACTTAAATTTTGTGGGTCACAATTTTTTTACGAGGTTTCGCGGTGAAAGTTCATCCGGTTTCGGAGACATGTCCGCTCGCTCTGACCATTTTGGGTGAGACTCTTTCTTTTTGATTCTTTTTTTTTCTTTCTTTTCCGAGACGAGAAAAGAAAAAACGCCATGCTATGCGGAACGACTTTTCGCGCTGTTCGTTTCCCGGTATCGATGATTTGAGATCGCGACAAAACGGCGAGCGCGCGCGGCTCGCATGGCAATTAATAGCTGAATACGGGAAGAGAGGCCTCGATACGTTCGTGTGTGTACGGGGCGCATCTGGACCAAGCGGTAAAGGAACAAACGCCAAGCATAGTGCTCCTTAATTGGCGAACTCGGCAGCGCTTTTTAGATGCCGCCATTAGGACGAGAAGGGGGAGAGAGAGAGAGAGAAAGAGCGAGTACTTCCTATACCCGGCTAGCGCGGACCATAAGAAGAAGCTGGTAGAGAGCATTCTTGAAACACCGACGACAACAACGTCCTTCGTTTTGAAGGAGATCGCGCGCGCTTTGCTTCGCGAAAACACACACTCGTTTCTCTCTCCTCACGCAGGCCCTCCTCTAATTGCAATGAGATAATTGCCGCGAACGCAACTCGCCCCAACTGGCGTGTCTCGCCAAATGAGACGCTTCGTCAGAAAACGGTTTTCTCTCTTCGTTACTCAGTATCTCTTCTCCTCGTTTTGCATTTGTGTTGCAAATTTTCTGTTTTGTTTTTCGATACGTTTTTAAATACATTTAATCAACGTGTTAAAACACTGACATCGCCCGCCAAATAAAGAAAAAACGATAAAACGAACCCGCGCACACACAGAGACGGAGAAAGACTTGTACTCGCGCGTAATTCGCCGGTAAAGCTTTTTTCCGACTTTAAGTTGCGGTAATTGCCGTAACCGCGGTCGCAATAACGAGAGAGAAATAAGAGAGGGTGCGTTGAAGAAAATAGCGCGATAAAAAGGAATTGTACGTACGTGTGTCGCGATCGCGCAAGAAACGCATTGCTGCGCCGTGTTCGCGGCGCAAGAAGAAGATGACGAATCGCTCTCTCGGAGAATGTCGTTCTCGCGAGAGAGCGCGCGTTTGAGCGAGCAATGAAAAACCGTCGCGGAGCGATGTTTGCAAGCATACGACATTTACCGTCTCTCAGTCGTTGTTGTATCTCTTCTTGATGATTGTTGTATCTCTTCTCGACCTGACCCGCTCGGTCCTTGATCCGCTCCGGCGTTCGAACTAGAATCGCCAAGCATCTTCGAACGTTTTTAATTCGCACTTTTCGCCGCGAGCGGAAACTAAACGGGTCTCGTTTCGCAAGATCATTTTATCGCACAGCGGGCTCAAACGATCCAAAACTTGTGCGGATCGGTTTCTCGACTATTATGTACGTCGATCCCGACTACAAGAGTGTTTACATTTTTCAAGGATAGAGTTGGAAACGTGTTGTTGTTGTTATCTGCGCTTTCCACGCCTGCGGAGTATTATTTGCGCGTTATCGCATGCTGAGACGAAGCTCTCCGATGCGTCAATTTTCAAACATCGGAATGTAATTCCGATGTTCCGGAATAATTTGGAAGATTCTCTGAGAAAACAACGCGCGTAATTGGTCTCCGGCAGCGCGTCGCGCTGCAACATACACGAACTTCCCCGGCGGCTCGTCCGAGAGAGAGGCTTCTTCCTCGCGCGCTTCGGGAGCGCGCACACAGATCTCTCGGTTAAGGAACTTAATCTACCAGAAAATATGCAATCTAGATAATAACAGAGCCCCGGCTCGGGTGCGAGATCATTATGGTTGTTATTAAACTTAAAATAACAATTTAGCGTTTAATTAGATTCGTTCGTGGGGGCCCCCGTGCCTCACACACCGTGGAGGCACCCCTCTGAGAGCAGCGCGCTTCTGTACGAACGAACAACGTTGAGAGACCGAAAGGTCCCTCTCCAATCTCTCTTGCTCCTTCATCGACGCGGCTTCCGGCAAAATCTCATTACACGGCGCGCTGTCGTTGCGCGTCAACCGTGTCGCCGAATTGCCGCTGCGCAAGACGGCAGCTCCAACTGCGCGAATACAAATTTTAACCTCCTGGAATCGCGCTCTTCGAACGCCACGTCACCCACTTGCGAGTTTTTTTTATTCAGATAAAACAAATTTTACGATCAGAATTTGCAAGAAATTGTTCGTTATTATTTCCTTGATGATAACATAATTTAAATATATATTGCACAAAACTAATGATTTGAATCTCGCAGGAACCATGTACGATTTCTATTGGGCGTTCAACGTGTTAATTTGTATTTTAATATAATCTCTTATTAATATTTTTTTTTTAATGTTTCTAAAATATATTTTTTATACTCTTTGAAGAAAATAAAAACGCATGATTATACGTGTAAAAAAATTTTTCAACCATACATCTTCGGAAATGTAATCTCTCATTACTATGCAAAGTTGCGCTCAAATTTGACCGTCCGCTTTTGGTCGATTTGCGCATCGCTTCAAATCGATTCGAGGTGTGCCCCGAGAAATTTGTTCCCGAGGTCTAATTAAAGTGTCCGCGAAACACGTGGGCGATAAGAAAAAAATGGTGGCGGGACCGGAGGTAGCGCCGCAATTATATCGAAGTCCGGTTAGTTCGGCGACTTAATAAACCTGCCGATTAAACGGACCGCCCGCGTTTCGCGACCGCCCTCTCGAACGCGTCCGGAAAGTAAAATAATCGAAGGACGAGCCGAAACGAGCGAACGAACATTCAATTTCATTGACTTATCGCGTCGGGTATTGCGCACACCGCCTCGAATTAAAGCGTAACAAGCACACGCGGAACGCGTTAAGGCGTTTCCTTCGTGCGCGAAGTCGTAAATGTTCAATCGTCGCGTAAGTTACACCGCGCCGATCGTTTGACAAGCGTGGCCGCGAGGAATCGGCGATCCTCCCGATCTCCGACGGAAAAATGAGTCGCGCTTGAAAACAGAGCGATTATCGTCATCGCGGGACGAACCACTTTAACACCGAACAGCCGATAATTACGCCCGGTAGCCATTAATAAACTAATCCACGGATATTTCTTACCAAGCGAGTAAAAAGAATCCGACGAACTCGCTTTTATCAGCCTTCAGAATCTCCGATTGCCCACGGCAATCGTCAGAGGAAGAGACGGATGACGCGCGCGAGAGAGGAGAGCGGAGGTCCGATCTGCGGGATTTAATGACTTGTGGTATTAAACGGCCGGGGAGGAGAAAAAAAAGGGGGATAAATGAGATGAGGTGGGTCTGAAGTCCCGGGCTAATCACCGGCGATATTAATGCGCGCGGTACAAAGAATGCGGCGAAAACCATGTTCTCCTCTTGCGAGAGTTCGGCCCGTTCCGTCTCTCGATCCCGATGAGTTAAAAAAAAAAAAAAAAAAACAAAAAAACAAAAAACAAAAAACGTGCGCGCAACGGCGCGTCATGCGTTAATTGAATCATTCGTTCTCGCGATCGCAGAATCCGCAATGTATCTGTCGCTTGACGACGTTTTTGAATAATGAGTTCGACGTAACAGCGACTCGAAATCTCGTGCAGAGAGATTTTATTTATTGTACAAATTCATCTCGTTTGAAATTGTTGCAACAAAACGACACGATATACGAACACGCGCGATCCAATGTAATTCGGTTTCTCCCGAACGAGAATATAATTCTCCGATGGACGATTTTTGTGAAAACATCCCCGGAGCGGAAGCGATAAATCGATAATAACGCTGTCGCAAATCGACGGACGCGCGCGAAAGAACGAAAATGATGCGAAAGCCAAGCCGATTACGGCCGATGGGAAGAAGGGGGAGAAGGGTAGTTCGCCCTTTATCATCGCGGGCACGACGCTAAGCCACGACTGTAGTATACGGTAATTTGCCGATAATTTCTCGAATCGCGTTTCTCGCGCACAAGTGAATAATCGCGTGCCCCCGAAGCGAAAAGCAGCCGAAGGTCTACGCGAAAAGATCGCTAGAGAGAGAGAGAGAGAGAGAGAGAGAGAGAGAGAGAGAGAGAGAGAGAGAGAGAGAGAGNAGAGAGAGAGAGAGAGAGAGAGAGAGAGAGAGAGAGAGAGAGAGAGAGAGAGAGAGAAGATCCGCCCGAGGAAAGAGAGAGAGGCTGTCTTTGAGTAATGTCTTCCTAATTACGATGCGCGCGAAACGTGGAACGACCCAAGGGCGACGCGGAAAAGAAAAACGCGGATTCTCTAATTCATCGTTCAATCGTGGAGCAAAAACGCACTGCGAGTCGAAAGGCGAGGTGCGCCATATTTCAAGCGCGATACGTCACGTGTGCCGCGTTTGTATGTATTGAAGAGATTAGTCACAGCGCGAATAATCTTTCCGTTGCGTTTTCAGCCGCGTCGTCGTATTTGTTTAAATTCGACACTTTCGAAACGCGCTGATTTGTCCCGAACTTCGGATTTCGATTCGGAAACGTCGCGAGAAATCATCTCTCGCGGCGATAAGTGGCGCTGAAACACGCGATGCGATAATTCTCGTAACATCTAGGTTTTTATTAATCTACGTATTTTTTTGCGTGTTATACTAATCGAAATAAATTACGATCATATAATCATCTCGAGTTTCCGTCTGCGTAGAAAAAAAAGATTTGCTGGAACATTTGCAAGAAATTGTATAGCAAACTTTTTTTGCTTGCCGTATAAAGTTTAACTATTAATTTTACTGACGAAATAAAAACATTCAGTAGACTCGACAAATGTTTCTTGCTGACCTCACACGCAAAACTTTTTTTTCCGCGGTAATTATTACGATTATTACCTGGTGCGTACGAGACAATCGCGCGTTTTCGGAGCGCGCGCCAATCAACCGGTCGAGACAAGCGAGACAGTTGTAAAGCGCTCAACCCCGAAATCCAATTAATTCCGTGACGGTTGATTAACGAACGGCTACTAATGCGAGGAGGAAATTCGCCGCGCGCGAGAGGCGTTTCGTTTCTCTCGCGCGCAGAGCGCGATTGTTGTTGCATCGCGAAGATGCTCGTGGACACAAAAGACTGTGCTTTCGATTATTAATGAAGTGTCTTTGTCTGGAACGAAACGTATTAACCGCCATGCTTGCGAACGATGCTCCGCGTATTTATTACGGCATACACCGGGGGAAGGAGAAACTTTTATTCGGAGCAGCCGTTATATTTCCAGCGCGTTCGCCATTCGTACAAATGAGTTCGCATTCCTATCAGTCAGCTGCGATCGCGACAATTTGCAATAATTCGCGATACGATCGCGCGACGTTCGCGATTTCGTTCGCGCGATTCGCACAATGTCGTCTCCGTTTTTTGCGTTTATTTTATATTATTTGCTCCGCAAACAAAATCAGCTAAGAAAGACTGATTGCGACACGCGCAAATAATCTTTCGGACGATATTTGAAATCTCTCAAAGAACATCGCACATCCTGCGTTTCTGTTTCTCCTACGCCCGGCGAGATGACGTGTTCGAGATTGATCGAGAATTTCGTGGTGAAAGTCAAATCAATCCTCCTGAATGACATTGTTAGATAAGGTGCTCACAGACGGGTGCGTGCGCTCGCCAAAGGAATCGACAAGGTGTGTGGGCCCCATGCCGCGCACGATCCTCTCAACCGGACTATTAATTAACCCACGACTACTGCCTGTCCACCGGTTAATTACAAACCCATTACCGACGTGTATTACGTTGCCGAACGGGCGCTCAATCTCTCTCTATGATTTCGCGTCTGCTTCGAGAAATGTCCGCGTCTGCTCGCGTCAACTTAATGACGTCACAAGCAAACGAAAAACAAAAGCCTTGTGTATTATTAATCTATTTGTATTTTATATTCTTTTTATTATATTTTTTATGTCATTAATCCACTACTTACCAAACTCGTTTACAATTTATTTCAATAATTTCCAAGTTCCATAAACAAATATTTTCTCGTTGCGTTGTTTTTACGCGTGTAATTGTGCGGATAATTGCAATAATTACATTTTTTTTTAATTCAAAATATTGCCCGCAATTAATCGCGACTTTGCGAGCAAATACGCGAATGTTCGTCAATTATACAAAGAAGTTCGTGTCCCGAGAGAGATGATTGCTGGCGAAAAAAAAAAGTCTCGATAAATTCCCGCGCGATCATTAATTATCGCCGTGGAATTATTAATAATCGTTGTCGTCTTGGCAGCGGGGACTCCCTCGCGATACATCACGCGAAACCCACCAATCATAGGTCGCATATCACAGTCGCATACGCGGCGAAGGAAAGAGGAACGGACTCGGAATGACAAGTTCGCCCGCAGCTACGAGATCGAGAAAGGAACGGGAGAAGAAAATTGGATACATCGTGCGCCGCTATCGAGGGATCGGTGTTGCTTCCCCCGCGGACGACACACATGCGTAATCGGATCGTAACCCCGAGCAGTATAAATAACGCGCGTTTCTCGGTCGGGATCTAAATTCTAAGTCGTTAATCATCCGACGTTCCCGATAACTATTGCGCGCGTATTTGTTTAACGGTTCTTTTTAATCTCTCGAACTCGATATTTTCCCGAGATCTTTTACAGACATTTCTTTAAAATTTCGCAAATTTTTAATAATAATTTTGAATATTACTTTGCTGATGTTGCTGCGCTTAATAAAGCTTTATTATTTTTTATTATTGTTATTATTATAATTGCTAAAATTATTGAGAGAGAAAAAATGCTTCGGTAGCTGCGAAATGATTGCTTTAAAATTGACCTCACACACAGAAAAAGGAGGGGAGGGAGCAGAGAGGCTTGTGTTTATCATTTACGCGTTACTGTTATGAACCCGTAACGCGTGTTTGATTAAAGCTTCTCGAACGGTGATAGATCGATCACGAGTCCCGATGACGAGAACGTCGACGGCGCGATGAGAGAGAGAGAGAGAACGCGCGGTGCAACAAATAAGTCGCGGGGAGATGCAGCGCCGAATTAATCGATCGTAATCGATCGATCCGCCGTCCGCCGTCGATATCTCGAGCCCCGTAGTGTGGGTTTTCAATTTGCGCGGACCGTAGGGGCCTCTCTTATTCGTACACACGCGGGATCGCGCGCACATTCAATCCGCCGATTACTCCAAAGTCGACCCTACGGCCGCAACCGGATCTCGCCGTTATCTCATCTGGAAAATCTTCCGCGCCGCATATCGAGAGGCATCACTTTATTTTCTTCACTTCCCAATACTGACGCGATTATTTTTTCTTCCTCCTCGACGAGTGTGCGATTAATTCGTCATTCGAGCGTTTGTGTGTTTCCGTACGTGTAACTCTCGATCTGTCGGACCGATAGGCGTCGGTAATCAATTGACGACTCAAAATCGACGAATAAAAAAATTGACACGTACACGGCGCTGTTGATCGCCGTGATTGTACAATATACGCGCGCGACGTGAAATTCGGCTTCCGTTTTTTATTTACCGGAGTCATTAACATTGCTAACGAAGAATATTCACGAATCCCGCTCCATTCCTCGCTTTAATCCTCCGCGGAGAGGGAGAGAGAGAGAGATGGAAGAAGTCGTTCGCGTGTCCTCGATTGGCTCGCAATTACCATACTGCCCACGCTACCGATGCAGCGACGTTTAACACGCAGAGATCGTGCGAGGTGAACAGGCAGACACACAATCGAATCGAACGAACATACGTGATCAGAAGAAAATATCACGCGGCGCGATGACCTCTTCGAGAGGCGGCGAGACTCGCGTCGCGCTCGATCTCCAGTCGTCTCCAGTCCACTTAAAATTGTTTTCGATCGCAATAACGTGGTAATTTCGCGTGATAAAAAATCGTTCCGAATTAAAGTAAAATAAAATAAAAAAAGAAAAAAAAATAAAAATAAAAATAAAATAAAATACGACATACGATTTCACAAGTGTAGTTTGTTTCTCTTTCATTCACAGACATGATGAATAAATATTCATGAAGCTGAGATTAAAATATTTCTAGTGTGAGAAATTTGTTTTAGCGACGATTCGCTTCTGCATAGTTTTTGTTTAAAAAGAACGCAAATTAAACTCGTTTTTTCTCACGTATTTTTAAAAGAGTTACTCGTCAGTTACTCGTCGTGCCGATTTATTGTTTTCTTCGAACGACTTGAATATCCTTGAGATTTTTGTCAATCGATCGCGTGGGCGAACGCGCCCGATTGGTATTGCTGCGTTTTTTCAATTCGTTCATTAATAATCGCGCCGATCGTGCAATCACGCTCGTTACTTTCTCGATTTAAACGGAGATTGTCTTCGAAACGCGCGATTTAATAGGTGGCCGAAATGAAACGGTCGATCTAAAAGTGATTTTCGTAGAGTCGCGATTGCGAGCAATTGTACACAGCGGCTCGTACCGTCGACTAAAAAGATTCATCCTTGCCAAATTTATCTCCGCGTAATCGACAATTATGCAAACTTTGCTTGAATTCCTCCTCGCTTTGCGCAACGTCATTCAAACAAAACTTTGCAAATCCATTAAAAACAATTGAGATCTACAAAGGAAAAAGTCTTTCTCACCTTGTTCGCACTCGTCGATGTCCTCGGAGCAGTTCAATCCTTTGTATCCGATGGCGCAGGAGCAGGTGAAAGATCCGTTGATGGGACTCGTGTCGCAAATAGCGCCCTCGTGGCACGGATTTGACGTGCACGCGTCGTCAAGATGACAAAGCAAGCCTGCAAAACAAAAACATTTTTTCTCTCTCACATCTTATTCGCGAATTCAAACAAACAAATCGTACTTTTTATTTTGAAAATTGTTGTTGTGAAAAAAAAAAGAAACAAGATTTTAATATTCAGATTTTGTCTCGTCGATCTCTTGAGCAAAATAAACGGGAATAAACTACAGCACGACGCGATATCTAAAACGGACGATGTTCTTCGATCTACAATGGATTACGCAGCGATGCAAATTATTGCGGACCTAATTGAGGAAATTGCCGTAAACACGGGAGGACAATCTAAAATTGAGAAAGCTGGCCGGAGGACGTAATTTTCCTTGGGAAGCGGCTCGCGTGTGTGCGGGACGAAACTTTTCTTCACGAAGACCTTCCTTCGGTAACGGTACTGAGAGAAGACGAAGAATATCCTCGGGACATTTCATATATAAACCAGAGTAAGCGCATGCAAGATGCGCCCGCCCGCGCGGACTAACTGTAAGCGCATCTCGTCGCATTCGCCGAGCTGAAAGCACGCCCGAAGACAACAACGCGCAAAAGACGACCATTTACGTTCGCGGTCGTAAAACGTCCGGGGACGTTTTCCAGGAACAGCGCGGGGAAAGAAATATGTCTGTATTTGGCAATTGACGCGAGCGCGCTAGAATCGATGATCTGAAAACCATCTCGCAGTTTGTTCCGCGGCAGTGGATAAGAACAGAAACTTGTTTCCAAGGTCGATACACACGCGGCGAGAGAACAACCCCGGAGAGGAAAGAGAAAGAGGGAGAGAGAGAGAGAGAGCACCGGGAGTCTTCGGAATCTCGGGATTCCGACGGACCCGTTTTCTATACGCTCTATACGCGGCAGAGGCGCGTCATACCGCGGCGCGGACCCGCACGTGTGTGCTGCACCTGCCGATGCACATCGCGAATCTTGTTTTCCGACCATACGCGGTATCGAGTTAATCACCTTTTACTCGCGGGATATACGCGACCTCGCCTCGAAGCGAGCTGGAAGGGAAGAGAAATTCAACAACGTATATTTCTTTTCCTTTTTTTTTCTCTCTGTCTCGCGCGACCGAGGAAGAATTTCTGACTTGCACAATATTTTTCAGACGATATTACGCGACGAACGATAAAACCCGTCGGAATTGGATGTAACGACCGGCTGCGATAAAACGCGCCACTGATACGAGAAGACCGCGACGTAAAAAATACACTTTAGATAGAGGGGTGCTCGCGAAGAGTCTCGAACCAATAAACTGATACGCGTAAATGTTGCCGCGGGTAATACTCGTGCTTTTAGCTCGAATTCAACGCAAGACGCAACCGTACATATATATATATCAACGAGTAAAGATATCACGGAGTTTGTTAAATAACGGAGAGATTATTGGAGAATTTTCTTTCAAAACTTTGTAAAACTCTGGTCTCTCTTGTTAAATTGAAGAATCTCGATTGCGATAGTTTTTTATGAACTTTCAGACCGCCGGCATGATGCCGTATGGCATCCCGTTAATATTATACCGTATTTTAGAAAAGAGTTCTCTTTCATCTGACTTGATTTGTGAGAAAATCTAAATATGTTGTTAAATGGTGTAGTTTAGCTTTCGAATTCGCCGTAATCTGAGATACAAAATTTATTTACACATGATTAGCTTAGTAATAATGCTACTATATTGAAAGACTTTTGCAATTCGATTTCAAAAACGATATGAAACCACCAGCGATATGAAAAATCCTTAGAAACACCATTTTTTTAAATTTGAAAATGTGAAACTTCTCACTTCCGTTGCCTGTCAGCCTGGCGCCAATCGGAGCCAGATGAAACTTAGGGCACACTCCACGCAATATAACATTCAATTTATATACAAATATGACGAACAAAATACCATGTTTTTAATGAAAAAATGCCGGCGGTCTAAAGGTTATTAAAAATAGTTTCTAAGAAAAGCGTATCTAATAAAACAAACAATATCGATATTTTGTCCAAGAATTGCGCGTTTTTTTCCCGATCGATTTCTTCGCAGCAACGAAAAAGCTTGTAACCTTGCTTGTAAACTTACCAGTCTTTCCGTACGTGCACTGACAGTAGAAGCTGCCGACGCGATCGATGCAGGTAGCGCCGTTGAAGCAGGCTGCACCTGCACAGTCATCGATGTTGACGCTGCAATCGGGCCCGGTCCAACCGTTCACGCATATGCAAGAGTAGCTGCCGTGCGAATTCGTGCACGTAGCGCCGTTGTGGCACAAGGACGGTCGTACCGAGCACTCGTCGACATCGAGCTCGCATTGCGGACCGGTGAAGGACGGCGGACACAGACACGAATACTCGTTCACCCGGTCCATACAGGTGGCGCCATTTTGACAAAGGTTGCCCGGACAGTCGTCGATGTTCTCGTCGCAATGATGACCTCGAAATCCTGAAACACAAATATCACGCACCAACCGTTACCAATGTCACACTGCATCATTCGCGCGATCGAAGATAAAACATTGAGTTGTCTTCGTGAAGAAATACATAGTTAAAGGCGCAACGAGATTCACACGTGTATAACGTTAAATAATTCACATATGTATATTAGGATTATATTAATGGGAGTGAGAGATAATGAAGATCTTATTAAAGATAACGATAATACGATGTTACACGGACGATTTAAATAATTGAGGTACGTTCCGTCTCTCTCTCTCTCGGTCTAACGATCGTACGCGTAACTCTCATCGTAATTCGCTTGTACCGCCCGCTTGAACGCATCCGCGATGCTCGAACGCATTTGCATATGTAGCTGCGATCGGGCGAAGATAATCGCGACGCTATTAATAATCGTAATCGAGAGTCGCGACGATATTTTCCAATCTACGTCTAACGGGAGGACCGGACCGGCGCGGCGGCGGAAAGAAAAGCACGAAGGTGTGTGTGTGTGTGTGTGTATGTGTATGCGTCGCAGCAACGACGTGTCGGCACGACGATGATGATCGTGGCACGGTTATAAAGGGGAACTCATTACCGCAACACGTTCACCAGCGTGAAAAATCGAGACGCGTCGCGCCGATACACGTCGTCGAACGTCGGGTTTTACCACTTCTGTGAATTTATGCCTCGATCGATCAAAGACGGGAGGGTTAAAAGAAGAGATCGGGTCCGCTGGCACGTCGCGGGATGAAGCGATAGGGTCCGATAACCGTGAAATCGTCGCTTCGCCGCGACGAGACGGATTTCTTCCGGTCGCGCGAGAAAAAAAACCGGTACGCAAATAGAGGCGGAAATCATCCGAGAGACCATGTCGCTTTGTTTACGCGGGAATTTTTGCGAAAGGATGCGCGGTTTCGTGATGTGATATCGCGCGCAGTAACGATTTATTTTTTTATTTTTTTTTTTTTATTATCCGGATCAAAAATCAAATAAAAAAAAAAAACATTTGTACAACATGTACAATTACATGACACCGTGTCATTAAATAGGAATTCGATCCTTTCGATTTGGAATTAATCAACAGACGTGGCTCTTGTGTCTCGGTGTAAGAAAGGTGAAAGATCGATGATGGATCGATGGTCGATCCCGACCTTGCACGACGTTCGATTATCCGCGCGTCATGGAGCTTTATTCGCTCGCCGTGCTCGTTTTCCGCTCTCGTTTCTGCCGAGCAAAATAAACATTCGGACACGCGATGACTAATGGATTCGGGATGGATTGTGGTCGCAACCAACTCCGAAGTTTTGCATTACACGTGTGTTATACGCGAAGCGATGTTATTTGTTAAGTAAATTGCTGCCTTACATCGATTGAGTGTAACAATTATGGATGAGGGACGAACGCGAGCCAGTCTCTCTCTCTCTCTCCCTATCTCTCTCGTTTTAATTGAGCTATCTGTTGCGATTGTCAAGGAGGTAACTTTGTGCACACACGAAACCGTGTATCTATCTTTCCTTGAGGATACTCGATCTCCGCACGGCACAGGTCTGCCACAAAAGTCGCGATAACGAGATCGCGCGGAGGGACAAACGAGCGCGGCGCGGCTTACACGCCGAGATAAGACGCTACCTTCGTAATTACGTAGCGATACCGAAGAACGACGACGATCGGTAGCTATACCCAGTGGCCCTTGAACACGCGAGCAGACATCAAAGGAAAACAAGACCGCAAACAGAAAGTGATAACGTCGACCTAATAGAAGCAATTACCGCGCGACAACAACGTGTTGCGACGTGAGGTTTGATATTATTTCGATTATTTGCCCGGCCTCTGCTTTTATTTTGTTTCATCGCGAAACATTACCTCGCGCGATACCGCTAATTACCGCTGCGAGAACACGCATCAATAACAATTGGCGCGTTCGCCGCGGCATTAAAGAAACTACTTATCTAAAGACGATATCTACGCACCCCTTATTGGGATGTAAAAAAAAAAAAAAAACATATTTTTTACATTTACGTCGGTGAAAAAAGTGCACAGAAACATCAATTGCTGGAAAAAAATGTTACCTATCACCCGCTATCACTTAATTTGGATAATGGACGTCGGTGCTTGTTAGAGGATGCGAGCGTTTCTCTTTACATCTCGCGTAGTCTGTGGACAATTTATTGCGGCAAGATAAATACGTGTAGAGACGAATTAAAACGACCCTAGATATTCATTATGGAATGATTATACGTGGAACAAAATGGCCACCAGAGAGAGAGAAAGAGAGAAACAGAGAGAGAAGGAGAAAAAGAGGAAATCCGGGTACATTCTGTGTACATCTTGACCGATATAAGAAGCACAACTTTGTGTGTGTGTGTGTCTCTCTCTCTCTCTCCCTCTCTTTCTCTCTCGCTTTCTCTGTTTCTCTTCCCTGCTGTAACATCCGCCCTTATCTGACGGTATCAGCTGTTGCCCGGTGATACATACCTGGTCATGGACCACAGTTAGCATCTAATGGCGCGCATAATTTATGCCTCATAGAACATCCGACTATGCTTCCCGCGGCTGTGTAGCACGACGACGACATGAGTTAGGGCCGCGGTGGCGGTAAAAACGGCGGGTCTGCACGTACCCGTAGGGTACCACGATGTTATTATACTAGAATCCCGCGAAAGATAACCGTGGCATTAATATTAAAGCGACGCGAAAAGCAAATCGATCGGCCATAGAGAGAGAGAAAGAGAGAGCCGTAGAGCGATTTGCGCGCGGCGATCTGTTTTAAAATCGTTTCAAAATTGCACACTTCTCGAAGAGAAAGGAACTCGAGTTCTTCCTATCTGAATAATGATCTCGATAATTCATACGACGGAAATGCAGGGTTACTGTGTTTCACAATAAATTTCTATACTCGGAAGATAATCATTATCTTGTCGATTTAACATATTTAGCGTGTGTGCGATAAAAATTGAAAAATCGACGTAGCAATCATGACGATTGAAAAATATAAGGTTTTTTTCTCCTATTATCTCATTTGTCGCTATTTCCGATTCACGACACGAGACCGTCGTTTTTACCAAAGAAGAATTTCCGGCGCGGTATCGATTTCTCGCAAGGTGTGCGCAGATGGTTCACACTCATGAAAGGTTTCGAGTCGGAATTTCGGTCGGGATTCGACCGAGAAACCTGATTGGAGCTTCTTCCCTTCTCAAATTACCATATTAGGGAGAATTGTTATTACGTTCATATTTTCTACGACGGAAGCTTCATAACTCGTAAACTCGATGTAATATCTTTTCCAGAGAGAGAGAGAGAGAAAGAGAGAGAGAGAGAGAGAGAGAGAGAGAGAGAGAAGAAAGACAGCATAAGAAAAGCAATACACGTAATAGTGTAATAAATATTTTGTTGCAAAAAAGAAAAGCATCGTAAAATCTAATACAGATCACTATTACTAGGGGGGGGGGAAAAAACCGGTTACATGCGCGACACGAGCTTGTGCGAGAGAGAAGAAAAAACATTTTTTTTCCTCGCGTGCATGTTCTCTCCCCGCCCTTGATAACGCAATTACAATATTTCGTTCGCTCGGAGATCTTTTTCCTCCGGGAACCGCGCTACAAGAACAAAATTGCAGCGGCTTCGCAATGGCATTTGCACATTCCCTTCCTCGTGACTGGATTTCCCCCGAGGTGCGTTTCTCCTCCTCTTCCTTGCGCGCCTCTCTCTCTCCCTCTCTCTCTCTCTCTCTTTCTCTCTCGTCCTCCGTTTCTTTCCTTCTGTCTTTGCGTTTCTTCCCGCGCGTCTTCAGCGAGATATTGGCTCCCAGGTTTTTGAGTGAGAGGGCATAATTAAACGGCGGGACATCAAACGTCCCGGCGTGCAACGGAATCTCATATTCCGTATCAAGTCGATCGATTCACAGCGATCGGTCGCGCTCACAGGGGAGGAGGAGGAGACTCTCGACCGTGACAGAAAAGGCGCGCGAGGACGAAAGATCCGAAAAACTGGAAGCCGCGTTGTTGCTACTCGAGAGGCGCATTCGAGGCTACCCTCCCCCCTCCGAGACCAAACGATTAGGCGGTAGTCATTGCGGGGACCACGGGGCGCGCGTTCGGCGCGACCAATCGATTCCTGCTAACATCGATACCAGCGGCGCGAGAACTAAAGCGAGACCGCGCCTCTTTTACTTGTAAGAATCGACCACGCGCGTATTTACACGTTCATTCGTTCCGCGCCTCTCGTACACACTCGCATCCTTTTTTACGCGCGTCACTTTTATTTTCCCGGCTCATCGTCTCCTAACGCGCTTCCGTCCGTCGAGCAGCCTTGAAATATCGGCAAGAAATCGACCGTTACCCCTTTGCCAGCCCCTCGTTTTTCGTCGATCGATCGAGCAAACAAGTTTCGTCCCTTTTTTTTTTTTTTTTTTAAAAACAACACAACCCAGCGAAGCGCAACGTTTCAAAAGAAACTTCCATTTAATATAATAATATTTAAAAACACAAATGTTCTTGCGTATTAATTATCTATTGGAAAAATTTCTTCGTAATATTTCGAATGTTTTCTTTCTCTCTCATCCCGCAAGACATACGTGCGTTAACCCGTATCATTCTCAGCGCTTGGTACTTATGAAAGGCTTGAGTCAAAGCTAATGACGCGAGTACTGATTTCCATAAGGTTGCGATCCTTCTTTTCTCGGAAATCAGCCAAACCCCCTCGGGGCGAAATATCGTGCAACGTAACGCAAAGGGTTCGATTGCAAAGTCAAGCGACCGGAGTGGGAACCGGAGGGAAAAGAGGCGCAGCGCGCCGCGGAGATGAAAGAAAACAGAAAGAGCAGCGCGCGAGGATCGGTTCGCGACGAACAGAAGGCACGTGGGTGCGTCGGACAAGGACGGAAAAGTCTCTGCCGCTTAATAAATCAACCTGGATGATGAACCCCCCTTCGTAATTGCAATTGTCCGTTGGACCTCACCCCAGATCAGAGCGATCGTCGTTACACGCGCGTGTATGCGCGCGTCGAGCGGAACCTATTCGAGAGAGAATACGTGTATCCGTTACGTCGTTACTGTTGCGCAGGGCTGTAGCGAGTGACCCCCTCGCAGAAAAGTGACAGGACTTTTATTTCCCTAACGCCTGTCACGTGACTTTAATAATATATAAGTGTTGCTTTTTCATTATACAAAAAAAACAAAACTAGAAACGTAGTTTGCTTTAAGTCATTGGCCTTTTTACAGAGCGGCATTATTCATGGAATACAAAGTTGTATTCTCTCTCTCTCTCTCTCTCTCTCTCTCTCTCTCTCTCTCTCTCTCTCTCTCTCTCTCTCTCTCTCTTTTTCTCTTCGAAGTATTTCACGAACCGTCAAGAAACACGCTGTGACTTCAGCTCAAACCGGAATTTCGAGAATCCGGCGAACCCGTGGTAATTAGCCTCGCCGAGACAGTCCAAATGATTTCATTCACCTCAAAATATTTGCGCAAAAAAAAAAGTGAACGGAAGATTCCCCGAAGAAACGCGAAATCTGAGACGACTCCGTTTCGAAAACTATAGTCCGCGAATCTGTCCAAATATTTTTTTCCCGCTTCCTCCATACACGCAAAGAAAACACACGAGTTTCACGTTTCCGTGAAAACGAGTCGTTCTCACGCTAGAAAAAAACTAATTATTAATCCTATACCGCGTCGCTGTGAGATTTCACCTAGCGAGGATATCCTTTTATTTTTGTACATTTAATGCCGTAAGCACTCTTCCGATATCCGCTCTGATCATGTTCCCAGCTCACACGTCAAACGTAAATATCGATTTATGTAAAAAGCGTATGATACATTGTTTTAGATTTATATTCAACGATATATATGTACAAGAAAAAAGTCGAGAAGAACGTAAATATTAAAATCGTGTACAGCACAATAGGCATCCCTCAATGGTAAAAAAGTAGCAAAGGGATGTCCGTGTCGAATGTCCTTTCATATATACATAAAAAAAACACCCTGTACGCTTCCATCTCGCTCCCCTTGTGCTTTCGCTGATACACGTTGTCTCACTCTCTTGCTCAACGCGCGTAACTGACCATCTCTTTCTTCCTCCATCGCGCGTTCCCTTCTCCTCTTTATATCTCTAGGTCCCCTCTCTCGCTCTCCCTTCTCCCTGCTGGCGTGCACTACCTTCCTCCCTTCAATTGGGACCTTCCGTCTCGCTCTGGCCCCCTCTTGGCCCACAAGGCGCGCTACGATGCAGTGCCTCTTAGTCGGCACGAGGTGTGGCAACGTCGCGAGAGCGGGTGTGCGTCCCACAAGCCCACGTGGTGGAGGACTGTGGGAAAATTCTCATGCCGCCGACTACGCCGCTCGCCGCCGACGACGACGACAACGGCGGTGCTCAACCGGCGGCGACCGGCGCGGGAAACAAACCTCGCGCGACTTCCTGCTTTCACGCTCCAGGAGAGTTTCACCGACTTCGCGAAAAACGTATCATTAGAGCGTCGCGAGAAAATCGACGGCCGGCTAGCACGAGTAATCTCGGTTCATCATCGCACAGAATAATTTCGAGATGTTAAAAATGTTTTTGATAAAAAAAAAATTGCTGAAAAAAATTTGGAAAAATCAAGATTACAAGTTCTAGTTAAATGGAAAATGTATTTTCTCTGCTAGAGATTTACTTGTAATTTTAATTGTTGTCTAAAACGTATCGGAGATTAGCTTGATTTCGAAAAAAAAGTCACGCGTAATTACGCAACAAACCGATACGCGATTAATTGAGACACACTGAGAGCTCGCTGGACTTCACGAAGTGAGGAGGAAGGTTAACTGGGAGGCCCGTGCTGCCTCCCCACCAAAAAGCGTAGTAGTGGCATCATATGGCCACGAGCATGTCACGAGGGTGTCCGTAGAAAAATTATTTCTTCGCTACCATAAGCGTGGCGGAACTTAACAACTATTTGAGACACGTGGCATACGCGCTTGTCCGACCGAATACTCAACGTTAACGATTTTTTTGCAACAAATATTTATAAAATCGCACTGAGAAGTGCGAAACTACTACAGAATTAGAACTAAATGTTGTGTCAAAATGTTATAGAGAAATATAAAAAGAATTACATTTTTCTAGACTTCGTGTTTAGTTTTTTGGTTTAACAAGTCATCATGAAACAATATAAATTTCGGCGGACGTTGACAGCATTTGAATATCAGATATATGCAGTCGTATAAGCCCGCACCGATTGATGCTGCGGAGTGTCGTAAAACGACCGATGATTTCCGTGGCAATATGTAGGAGAGAGGTTTAAATCGCTTGTCGGCGCCCCGTACGGCTTCTCTCCGCTCGGTGGACGATCGTATCTGTGCCCCATCGCGCGCGCGCGCACACGTGAACGCCGCATAATGCGCCGACCGAATGGAAAGGAGGGCCGGATGGACGTCGGCATATGGGATTGGGAGTGGTCGAGGGTACTTTGGTGAAGTTGAGAGAGAGAGAGAGAGAGAGAGAGAGAGAGAGAGGGAGAGAGAGAGAGAGAGAGAAAAGAACAAGAGAGCCAGAGAAAGAGACGACGAGTGAGTGAGATCAGTTTAGTGGACGAAAGAAAAAGAGAAGCACAAAATCGGAATTCAAGCGGAAAAAAAGCAAAGAGGTAATTCAAATCGGAATGCGTGATTTAAAATCGCGCGCATAGATAGATCTCTCAAAGATGCTGTAAATAAATATAAAAAAATAAAATTTTTACAAAAACGCACACAAATATGTTAACATAAAGAAAAAAAATATATTCCGATGCCGACTGAATTTTAACGTAAGATATTTTCCTAAATAAAACCATCTACTGTATATCAGTTCATTAAGATGTTTTTGTTGTTTGAAAAAAAAAAAAGAAGAGAAAAATATTGAAGAAGAGGAAGAGCTTCGCGTAAAAAGAGCCTCGTGATAGCGAGTAATAATACACGGTGTGTATCGCGTTGCCCTTCCGTCCTTCCACCGGGCTCTCCGATTTTTTATCTGCCCCCGTTAGTGGAATCCTCCTTCTTTCACCCGCGAGAATGCGCGCCCTTTCTCTGCCCGTGTCCGTTTTTCTGGTGCCTTAAAAGGCGCACGTATACGCGAGGGGAACCACCGATAAGCGTAATTTGAATGGGTAATAGCTTCACCCGAAAGAGAGAGAGAGAGAGAGAGAGAGAGAGAGAGAGAGAGAAAGAAAGAAAGAGAGAGAGAGGTAAGTCATCCGGTTAATGACGGGCCCGGGAGAGAGATCCGGTCGACAAGATGCTGCTGTCCCCCTGTCCTTTCCCCTCTGTCTCCGCGGTGCACTCTCGCCCCGACCGTGATCGCGATTGGGAGACGTTTTCGGCGCGGCCACGAAGTGCCGATAATACGGAACGTGCTTCCCCTGGGGGAAGCAGATACATTCTTTTTCTTCGCGGCGATGTTGCTGAGTAAGCCATTCCTCGGGAGGGGAATAGCAAATGATCCCCAGCGAGTTGCGTCGTCACGTCCACCATATAGAGAAGAATTCTCCGTGGAGAACGAAGGCGTTTCTATTTTCACGTCGAACAATCGCCGAATTATTCCAACGATACAAGCGATTTAATGAGACACCCCGGTGATAATTAAAAAGAACACACGCGGGAAGAAAACAAGCGCGCGAGTTACGATCTTGATATAAATGTAAATCGTGACATCGAAACACAATTGCGAGTGTAACGGATTGTGCGTGACGTGAGATTTGAAAGTGAGAAAGAGAGAGAGAGAGAGAGAGAGAGAGAGAGAGAGAGAGAGAGAGAGAGAGAGAGAGAGATGATAGAGTTGGGAAAACCTTGGCGAGCGATCGAAGGAATTTTGAGAGCCGCGAGGTCAATCTACGCAATTTCAGGCGACTCAAACCGTATGTCTGTACAAAAACAAAAATATAGACGAGCCATCTGAAAATCCCCATGAATAATGCATGCTGGAAGCTTTCTCGCGCGAGTAATGTCTAATTCGGAGAGATATCCGAGAACGAAAGTCGTCGTTCTTCCACTCGTTCACGGCCGTATCACTGCATCACTTTTCGAGAGATCGCCCCGATGAGAGACACGGTAAATACGCGAGGTACGACACAGTATCATGACAAGACGAGAGAAGTGAATAGGAACGACATGAAATTCTCCAGACGCGCGCGCGCGCGCCCCGCCTAAAGCAGCGCGTCTACAAACAAACTCAAGAGACGAGATGGAAGACGAGAGAGAGAGAGAGAGAGAGAGAGAGAGAGAGAGAGAGATCGTGAACCCTCTCTCAGGGCGCTCACGAGTCTCAAGATTAAATAAACACATTTGCGCAATTGTGCTGCGATAGGATCATGAGAAGGTACTGCGTGTACAATTTCAAGCGCTGCCCGAGACTCTCAATTTGTATGCGCGTACAAGTATTCTCTTCTCGAGAGAAGAGACGCGTTCTCTCTTTTTTTTTTGCTCGACGAAAATCGCGTTTCGTTCGGATTATTCACAAAAATTCCAACTGAAGTTTCAGAACGAACAAATCCCTGTCTTGTGTGAAAAAAAAAAAAAAAAACGCGCAAGAATCGTCGGGAATATCGAGAGCAACAGGTGGTTGCGCGACGATCAACAGGTAGTTTCGTCCGTTTTACACGTCGCGAATATGATCTTGAAGCGCGAGGACGAACGCGATCGACAACAAGTAATAGATACTTTACGCAAGGGTGCAGCGCACCCTCGAAAAATAAAGTATCATCTTGTTCAAAGCGCAAATACAAATTGTTCTCTTAATTCGGTTGTACGATTAGGATCTTAAGAATGGAGAAGCGAAGAATTTTGTACACTTCACAAAACTATCGCGTAACTCAAATACCTTCGGAATGTAAGAAAAGTTCGAGAAGGGTAGATATACGGGGATATAAGTGTCACGAGGGAGTCACACAAAAAGGACCCAGATATCGGTCTCTCGGCTGACCGACATCAACAGGTTGTTTTCGCATTCCAATTGTCCCGTTGCCTTCCTAGATCTCTCCAGTGGCACAGAACAATACACGTTAGACGAGAAACAAAAAAAAAAAAAAAATACCGAGAGCGAGAGAGACGCAGAAGTATCAAACACATGTAAAAAGATAAAGACGGAAGAGGAAACCCAAGGGATAGACAGATATACCTAATCCCTCGCGCTTATCTTCTCCTTTGAGAAATTCTGTGTGTGTGTGTGTGTGTGTGTGTGTGTGTGTGTGTGTGTGTGTGTGTGTGTGTGTGTGTGTGTGTATTCGCGCGGTAACGACATTCCCACATGTATGAGTAACCGCGCGTGTGTTCGTGCACGTGGTGCGGATGCACACAGGCACCGGCGCTCGAACAATGGGACCGTCACGCGGCTACCATTCTTCAAGGATAATCGGAGGAAGGGAGAAACTCTTTCTCGGGTTCTGCCCAGCACCCGACCACGCGGAGCCCCTTAAAAAGGACAATCGCCTCCTTATTTACGATTTGGGCAGCCTAGCCTCGTCTCTTTCTCTCTTTCTCTCTCTCTCTCTCTCTTTCTCTCTCTTTCACCTTTCTCTCGATATCTTCCTCTCGTTCGCTCGTTCCACCATTGTCCGGCTTCTTCTTACCCGCTCGTTTACTCGCTCTCTAGTGGCCATCTTGCCACGACCGCACGATACCCTCGAGAGACCCGAATATATACGAGAGGGTCATCGAAAATCTCTCTGGGTCTCGTATACGTGATCCTTTTTTCCTCGCAGGCCCGTTTCGACAGCCCACGCCCACTCGCCGAATTTTTCGAAACTTTTCCGAGGGCAGCATAAATTTCAAGAAAAAGAGAGAGACTCCGTTACGTGTCACGTGCTCAGCTCGAGCTCGGTCGTGTCATCTTGTGAAATTGATTACAAGAAGAATCGAACACGTGTTCAAACTCCTTCGTTCTATCGTTTTGACGAGATACTTTCGGCTCTCTCGTTTGGTGTCGATCAACGAGAACTGATTTGAAAAAAATTATTTTCTCATAATAAACAAACACTTTGTTACAACGTGATTTTATCAACATCGCCGATTAAAAGCTCGCATTTCCAAGTACGTGCCGCCTTCTTCTATTTAAGGCAAGTCGTTTAACTTTGCTCTAGCGCGGCTCACGACAGATAAAGATCTGATTTACGTAAGATCGTTTTATCGATCGTAAACATCGGTTCTCGCCGAATGCGAATCAGATCGTCGCTTATTGTTTGTCGGGACGGACAGATATTACGTTTGCGAAAGAGGCCACATCGATCGCGATCAGACCGAACGCAAATCAAACCTCAGAAGGAAAGACCTGTGGAGAGGCAACACAACGTTCGTTCCCGTTAAATTACAGTCGTCCGATACGGTCGACACAGTTGTAAAACAAACGAGCCGCGACTAGACATGGTGATCGTGTTAAATTTTTTTTTTATTACAGGAAAGATCTCTCCGTTTCGATTAAAACGCGCGAAACTCCAACGCGAGCGTAATATTAAAACAGTGTGTAAGAGAAAGGTATATTTTTACTTATCTTTTTATTCCTTAATATTTTTAATAATTTTCTCTAGAAAAGAAACGAGATTCTCTTCGATAGTTTCAATTCGCGAATTTACTAATCCGTAGCGGAATCCGCGCGCGCGAGCGCACGAAAAGATGGAAGTAAACGCGAGTGGATAAAAAAAATAAAAAGATAAAAAAAAAAAAAGATAAAGAGACCAGAAGAGAAGACGAGAGAGGGAGGACGCGAAGAAAAGGGCGAAGAATGACGAGGGTGGAGGCGATAGAAGAAAAACGAGAGGAGAGTGCAGTATCACGGTTGCTTTATCTCGCGCTGCGCGCTGAGAAGGTTACGAGAAGAAGTTGAAGAGCACTCCGCTTACATGAGCGCGCGAGTGGTGGGCATTGTGTGAGGAACAGAGCCACCTTCATACACGCACCGTTGTCCTCTCCCTGTCCGCCCCTCGGTTCTCCTTCGCGTCTCGTCTCTTTCTCGTTTAACCACCATCTTCGCTCCGGGAGAAGAAGAGGTTTACGAAGAACACGGGAGAAAAAAGAGACAGAACAAGACACAACAAACGATAGATAGAGAGAGAGAGAGAGAGAGAGAGAGAGAGAGAGAGAGAGAGAAGAAGAAGAGACAGGGAAGAAGAAGACGCGAAGGGAGAGAGACTTAAAGGGGGCAGGGAAGAGCAAGGGAGAGAAGCTCGCTGAGTAAGGGGGCGTGGGTGCGCCCTTCGTGATTTACATATGCGTATTCTATACCTTATTTACTGCGTCGATCATCCTCCATTTTATCTCCTCGCGTGTGGGTTGCGCCGAAGAAAGAGCGCGCGGCGAGATGCAGATGAAGGAGCTGATGCAGAACAAGAGGGATGGAAAGAGAAAAGGAAACGGCGAGAGAGAGAGAGAGAGAGAGAGAGAGACGTGTTTCTTCGTCTATTAACCCCGACCGGTACTGTAAATAATGCGAACGGATAATCTATGCCCGTTAATTACGGAAGATAAATAAAAATAGAGTTGCGCCGAGATTAATCTGATTGATGCGCGGATAACATGGAATTATGAAAGCGCCGAAGTGATCGAGTGTGATTTTTTTTCTTTATCGTTGCAGGAAACGTTTCTTGAATTATTTGCAATTTTTTCTATTGTTACATACAATCTAGATCATTAAAACTCTCGGACAAGCTTTGGGAGAGAGAGAGAGAGAGAGAGAGAGAGAGAGAGAGAGAGAGAGAAAGAAAAAACACGCGTTTAAGATACTTCATGGTGCTCGCAGTGGTTGACTTTTCATCATCGTGTGGACCGACTTACTTAAAAGGACAGGCATGTAGGGGGCGGATAAAAAATGATGGCGAGATAATTGACGTATGTCAGGTTTCCTTTTATTTTTTTTTTGTTGTTCTAAAGAGCCGACGTTCCCCACGACGTGTCTCCCCTTTCCCCGATCGCGAGGTAACCTCGACATGCCGCGGTTAATTGTCGTAACTGCCTTCAAGCCGCGTACAGCGAGGCGTTTCGAAACGAGCGTAAGACAAAGAGCGAACCGAAAATGACATGAGGCTTTCGTGAAGATGCGCGCGCGCGCGTACGCACGCACGCGAGTCTTCGTGCGCGTTCGATGACAGCCTGACAAAGTGCTTCTCTCTCTCTCTCGATGTCGGACAAACGCGTTTTGGGCCGTTCCGGAATCGCTTCTTAATTGAAAATATGATTGGCAAGAGTGATTATTAAATATGCGCAAAAAGAGTCGTGTTCGCGCCGCAAGGACGAAATTTAATCTCGTTGCCATCACTAGTTTTTTTTTTCGTATCAAGAGATTTGAATCAGAAAAATATATCTTGAATTTTTTCTGATAAAAAAAATTAATCTCTAATAAATACATTCGCTCATTATCGGCTTTGCGCTGCGCACAT
This sequence comes from Pseudomyrmex gracilis, assembly GCF_002006095.1. Lineage (NCBI taxonomy): Eukaryota > Metazoa > Arthropoda > Insecta > Hymenoptera > Formicidae > Pseudomyrmex > Pseudomyrmex gracilis. Next base: position 76,846 of record NW_018020650.1, read on the forward strand.
CGCGTATTTACTAAACCAGGAGAAGAAGAAGGTCAAAGATCCTCGACGTTTTCCCCGGCGCGGTCCGCACGCGTGTATAAATCACATGACGCGTCGCGTATACGCATTTTATCGGGGCGACGACGGCGACACGCGGCTTTATCGACGTTTCCATCTTCCACCGCGTTCGCCGCGATAGGAAGACAACGAGGAGCGATTTCGCCGACGAGATAAACGAACGGAGGCGAGAGAGAGAGAGAGAGAGAGAGGAAGGGATAAGAAGGAAGTCGAACAGAATGGAAGGAAAAGAACGGACCGATAGGCGAAAGAGAGAATTCTTCTCTCTTCCGAGACGACTGAGTAAATCATGGGAAGAGTATTCGTGTGAGAGTCTCGCGAGTCCGGGTGGAAAGAAGGTGGATAAAAGAACGAAGAGAGAAAGAGAAGGAGAGGAGAGTTTCTCTCGTGGATGATCGGTGGTGAAGGGGAAAGACAACAGAAGGAGAGAGAAATAGACAGAACCGATCGGAGGAAAGAAAGAGAGAGAGAAAGAGACAGAGAGACAAGAAGAAAACGAGAGGGATGCGAGAAGAAACGTAGGGTTTCGGTTCGACATATCAGCCCGAGGTGGTCACGAGTCTCGTAGTCTCGAGGTGGAGAGCTCGGGTGGGTGGGTGGGATTTCTACTCTTCATGCCTCTCCACCGGACTCCCACCCTCCCTGGGAGTCTCTCTTCTCTTCCGATGCGATCGACGCTGAAGTCTTCCCTCTCGCTCGCGCTGTTTCTCAGCTTCTCTTCGTGCCTCGTATAACGACAACTTCGCCTAAAGCGTTGGAGATCGGCTGAAGTTGCGCGATTACGTTGCGCGAAAGTGACAGTCATTGTCCTGTCTCGCGGGGAAGGAAAGCGACCGAGGGAGGGAGAGGAAGAACGAAATAAAGTGGAGATTAAAGGCGGGGTCGAAAGAATGCGAAAAGAAGAAGATAAGAAGAACGAGAGAAAGGGAGGAGAGGATGTGGACGCCGCCGCCGCCGGCCGGCCACGTTCGCGCGATGACGTGGCCTCTCGCCTTCTGATTTCCTTTCAGAGAATGCGTTTTGTCGCCGCGTCATTGAAAAGCGTCCCTTCCGTCGCAAATCGAAATCCTCCCTCAAAATCGACCGTTTGATTTTTCGTCGAGTAATCGCGCTCGTCATTTCTCATCCGCGTGCTCTCGTCGAATTCCATCTCGAAGTCCATTTGCCGCGAGGCGAGCGAGCTTTTTTCCTGGTATGTCGACAAGAAAAACGCGCAAACGGGAGCAAGAAAAACGAAAGAAACATTATAAATCGATAAAGTTGTTTTATACATTGCAACATGAAAAAAAAATTATCGTCCGTGTATCTTTACGCTGATGTTCTCGATGATTTTTTTTATTCCTCAATTTTTAACCGCGCTGTTTCGTATTTTCGTCGAAGTAAAAGAATTTAAAGAATTCGATTCCTTTTCGCGCGCGTTCGTACGGTAGATAAGCATCTTTTGACATGACACGGCGCGCGCATTAGAATAAAAACTCTTCGACGACCCGTGAAAGTTAGTTAGAAAGGACGGAAACCCCCCATATCTGTATCTGGAATAAGGAATCGCCGTTCTTATATGCGCGGCTATTGATCCTGATCTGTTTTCTTGCTGATTTGCATGTTACCCCCGCGAGCACGGCGAACGAGAAAACGGAGCACGACCGGGACGATACACGCTTGGCGCGCGGCCAAGCAATTACGCGAGATTCGAGATCGCGGATAAGCGGAACGGTAAGCCCGCTTCGGGCTCTTACACACACTCACACGGGGACAAAAATTAGATAACATTCTCCAGGAAGTCTGAAGAATCGCACGATTAGCGAGTATAATTGACGATGTGAACGCGGATCGAGTTTTTCGATCTAACCGCAGCATCGGTTTTCGTTCGTTGCGTCACATCCAAATGAATATTTAGGCGCTTACTTAATCCACGAAAAAAAAAACATGTATTATTTATGAATGTTTGGATTCAGAAAAATTACCATAAATCCTCATAAATTTAATATTTATAAACACCGTTTAGAGAACATTTACACCTCTTTTCTCTCTCTCTCTCTCTCTCTCTCTCTCTCTCTCTCTCTTATATTTTTTAAGTGTACAATTTTTTAACAATTACTCAAGTCAACATTTACATATTGCTGTTTGAATACCATTATCGGTCGATCGCGCGCGCGCGCATACACACGAGGATCGTGTAAGAAAGAAGGTTCGGAGAGAAACCAAAAGGAGGAACACGCAGCAGTCCTCCTCCAACGCGCGCATCTCTGCCTTTTCCTTTCTCGTTGTGGCCTGCTTCACTCTCTTTCTCTTCGGCCGGCAACAAAACCGCCGTGACTCGCACAACTCGCTCGGGGACCGAACAAAAACCACTTTGTTCTAAGGTAAACCCACCTCGGCGCGCGGTACATACGCCCCGTCGAGGCCGCGACGATGCCCCTCGACGAAGGAAAGGTCGGGCGGCCAGCCAGGCACCTTCCTCCGCGAAGACGGCGAAAAAGCGAAACGAATCGGCCGGAAATTGTCTCTGATGATCCCTTTTCTCTCCATCCGACACTTCCCCCCTCCTCTTCTCTTTCACATTCAATCAGTCTCTCTTTGCATCTGATCTGCGTGCAGAATATTTTTCTTTCCCTCATACGTTTTTTGTACATAAATATCTCATGTACGCGCTATTCGAAAAAAATAAACAAATTATTTTCATTAATTATTTGTTTTGAAAAAAAAACCGAGGATTATTTCACGCAGAACGCGTCGCGTAATGTTACTCGCGCCATATAAATGTTATATATATAAAACCCACGGGCAATATGTTGAGCGCACACGATTACCCCGAGAGGAGAGGGTTAAGTGCCGATCTCGGTATCGGAGACACATCGATGTGCTCTCGCCGATGTGTTCGCCGGATCAAATTTGAATTTCAACCAGCAGCCGGAATACACACGGAAATACACGGGAATTGCGATGCGAGTCCCAGTTTCGGCGAACGATTTACTGTCCCTCTCTGAGGAAGCCGCGCGCGCTGTTCGAGGACACTCGTGTATCCGATAACCTAATAGCCGAGTCGCATTGTCGCCCGTTCGGAAGACGCGGGAACTCCGCATAAATTTGCATAGAACCCGCCGCGCCCTTTGCTCAAACACTCTCTCGAGCGAGATTGTCGTCCTCCTCTTTCTCGAGGGGGTACGAGAGAAGACTCGTGTTTCTCGTTTTCCAGACGACGACCGCATCTCAACGAGAGACGCCGCACAAGAGAAGAAAGAGAGAGAGAGAGAGAGAGAGAGAGAGATCGTCGCGCTCTTAATAAGGAGTGCGAAGGTTTCTTTCGGGACGAGGTGGGCGTGGATTCGTTTCACGGCTGCGAAATCGAAGGGCGGGCGCTCTATGCAAAATTCTCGTTTTGCCGCGGCCGCCGTTTTCAATTTGCAAGTCCATTACATGCTGACGCGACCCGTCTCGTACGTAAAAGGCATTGTCGCGAAAATCAAACGTCACTTGGCCTCCTTAACGCCAGTGATTTATAGTCCGCGTAATTAAGAACGCAAGAAGATTTATAACTCGCCTTGCTTGCACTGTTTCACTCGGCAGACAAATATTGAACAAAAAATAGAGTTCCCGAGAGCAAAATATTAAAAAAAAAAAAAAAAAAAAAAAAATAGAAGGCAACAACGAGCTGTACACCTCATGTTCGGATAAAATTCTTTCTTATTTCGAGAATTTAATGACACAAACGTTTTGATCCACTATGGGATCTTCCTTCTTCAGTGTTTACACATAAAAAAATTAAAATAAATGCATGATCTATTTGCGACGATAATTTATTAATCATAACACGAGCACGAAACATATAATCAAAATATTTAAAGTTGTAAAGTTTGCGCAAAAAAAAAGAATGAAAAAATTTTACACAAAATTAAATTCCTAGTGACGTAGAAAATTCGAGAACGAACGCGCGCAGAAGTTAGGCGAAAAAACGCCTCGTTGCGCATTGCCACGCGCGATTTGAAGAACGACGTCGTAAAAGGGCACAGGCGTTACGTGTCACCGGCGTTTTATTATGTTCCCGGCGCGGCCCGGAGACGCTTCAAGAAAGCGCGTCGGAGGTCTCTTCTTTCTTTCTTTCTCTCTCTCTCTCTCTCGCTCTCGGGAGAGCGGATCGATTAATGACGGGGCTTTGAAGGAAAAGAGGGTGTCTTTAAGGTGCATCACGGCGTGCGAGGAGTGGTTCCACCCACAAAGGGGCCCCTAATGGCGCCGCCCGCGGGCATTTACCGGGTGACTTACGCGTTCGCGCATGATAAATAAATCTACGTGGTGCACATTATACGCCGCGGTTCCCGCTGTCGGCCCGGGACGTGATTAATGTCGCTCGTGCCGCGTGTGCGTTGCGTGCGCGCGTGGATGCACATATATGCGTGCGAGTCTCGCTCGCGGGGCGAGACGACACCAAAATTTCAGCTGCTCCCCGAATACGAATTTGAATTTTCTCATCCTCACAGAGACTTGGTTTGCGTTCGTGTATTGCAGCGAGAATTTCATTAACGATCGCGTAGATATTTCCACAACGCTCTGCCAAGCCGGAGTTAAAAGGGCAAACACGACCGAGTCTCTTGCCTGTACTCTCGCCGTCTTCTCTCATTTCACCCTCGAGAAGAGGCTTCTCTCGACGCGCTCGGATCTCTTATCCCGTCATCGTCAATATTTACCGGACTCGCGGTCGATCATCGGCCGAGCGTACGTTAAAGGTACGTGATATGGATATACGGGAAGAGAGGAATCGAGCGAAACGCGCCGATGGCGGGATTCGCGCGTTGAACGGCATCTCGACCGCGCTCACCGTTAGACGCGCGATCCGAAAGTTGCATCGATTCGACGTCGTAATGTTACGGCAATCGCCAGACCTCAAACTCCCATCGTTTCTCGCGCGCGAGCGATTTGTCGAGACACGCGGGATCGAAGTACATCGTCTATACGTTCAGATATTTCGCGCTGATTGTCGACGTGATGTTTGCGCACGAATATTTCCTTGATGCGAACTTGTCTCTAAATAAATGTAGTTTTTGTTTTTCGAGCGAGCGTTGACTTTTGATCTGCGACTACGCACAAATGTGTGCGATTCAATCTGCCAATTTTGTTTTGTTTTTTTTTCAGCACATGAATATTTTCTCAAAGAGAAAAAAAATTACAAGCCTAAGATCGGGACTTTTTATATTCGAGAAACGCGCAAGAAGAAAGAACGTAACATTGTTCTTACGAGGAAACGTTTGTCCACGTGAGATTACATTTAAAACGATACTCGATACAGTCCTGAGATAAGTATAGACTGTTGCCGGTTGCGCCTAAATGACCACGAGCCTGGTATTCCGCGAGCCTGTAAATCCAGCATAAAGATACAAATCGAGGAACAGGAAAGCCGCACATAAGAAGGACCATAAACTCGGTTTTATCCGCCGCGAGGAGTCGGTCGGCTCGCGCTCCCGGTTCTTAGTTCACCTTCTTCCTCCCTCCCTCCCCTCCCCCCGTCCCGTTCTTCGCTCTCCGCAAGCAGGAAGGCGAAAAAGGCACAGTAATTAAGGAAGATAGAAATCGCCCCTTTAAAGCGCTCTTAACCGCGGGAGGTTGAACGCGCGCGCGCGCGCGCGGTACGCCTCCGCGGCGTAGAGCGAAGCGACTTTCGACGGTATTACGGCATCTCTTTTCTTTCTTTCTTCGCGTTCCATCCACTACAAAAAGTTATCTTCACAGTCACATCTAATTCCAATAATAATCTAATTGTAACGCGCGACTAAAAATTGATTCATCAACTTAAACGGCAAAAAACAGTTTTTGTACACAAATACTATAGCGCGTTGAATTCGCATAGCTCGTCAGGACTGTAATTTACGTCGGAAAGGAGAGATGCCGCGTGAACGCGGCACGGGCAACGTGCGCGCGCGCGCGCACAGCTAAGAGAAGCGACGTAACTTTATAGCCTATGACACTATGCCGACGCAGGCTCCTCAATTACGTGGTGCGCAGCGATCATCTCCGCCTTGCATCCCGCTTGCAGCACATCGAATGTGCGTGGGTTCCGAAGGCACCGTTACACTCGCGGGTCGAGAAATTCCATCAGTTGCCAGAAGGGGGAATAAGGGAAGGGAAGTCGGAGATGGAAATTGGAAGCTTTCTCGCCGTGCGTTCGCGCGCTACCGCCGCGACACCCACGCGTGCGTGCGCGCGCGCACTATCTCGTTTCGCTCGCAACTCCAGCACCGATTAAAATTAATAAGTGCATTCTCCCGCATCAGCATGATGCTGATCGCGCCGGCCTCGAGAGGTGCTAACGAGGCTATTCTTCCCCTCCACATTTCTCTCTTCGTGCGACGAGAAATGACTTTTCCGCGAGTTTTGTTTTTTTTCTGAGAGAGAGAGAGAGAGAGAGATATCTTTTGCGATGACTCGCGAATCGATAAGGCTTTGATGAGCCGTATTGTATGTGTGTTATTAACTCGAGGGTGTTGTTGTTGTCGCCGCGAAGGAAATTATTGATAAAAACTCACGAGTACGATATTTTTTTTTTCGTTTTCTTCACGCGCGTTGGAATATTTGTGCTTTATCGCGTAATGAAAAATTATCGCGCATGATTTATACTTATAATTCGCCACGGGTATATTTCGCCGAGAAACAGAAGCGAGAGCCGATAATATCGGTTCGGGAGAAGAATGAGAGAAAACGAGGTAGAAGAGGAGAAGAGGAACACCTACGCGAGGTGACGCGTCAATTACGAGAACAGGCAATGTTTCAGCATCGGGCCGATGCTTCTCGAAGGGTGTTTTGTGCGTGGAAGGAACAGTGCGCTCTTTTAACAAGACTCAAACCAGTCTCTTGGCCGTAACCTTTGTGCGCGCGAACTACAATGGGACACACGTCTGTGTGCGTGTGTGTGTGTGTACATCTCTTCTCCTTCGAATATAATCTGACAATGCGCAATCTGTACGGAAGATATTCGCACTTTTGTCTCTTAAATAAACTCCTAGCGGAGGATTAGTAATTGCTAAAAGTTGCGAATTATACAAAAACAAACATCAAAAGTACGTACATACGTACTTTAATATGATCTCGTATCGTACATGCGCTCTTCTTTTTATTTTTCCCACCCTTTCTCGGAAGAAGAACGGAAGAAAGAAAGAGAGAGAAGAAGAGATTTCTCAGTCGAAGTCGGGGAATATTCTCCTATCTTGGGTTTCGGGGTCAGAATCGTGTTCCAATTAGATGGCGCGGCGAGGCTCCCTCCCCGCGTTTTTTCTCGCTTTATACACCCCCACGCCTCTATCTGCTCTCGATTCTGCTTCTAACAAGGAGCGCTGGTTTATAAAACGAGACGCGCGGCGTGTTGCACGTTATGCAATGCGCGCGCGCGTGAGGATGCGCCGCGGTAGCCATGTAATTCCCCTTGAGGTCGCGGGTTAATATCTCACGGACGGGGATGAGAGGACGAATATATACGCCGCGTGTATACGAGAATGACAACCAACGAATGAAAAATCGCGACTCCCGCCGAGGTCAAATTTAGCGACCGTTTTTAAACCGATGACTCATCGTTGTGACGATAACACGACGCGTGTTGCAAACTCGACGCGAGTCGAGTCACGGCAGCAACGAGAGAGAAAGAGATCGCGAGACCCCCCCTCCCCCCGTTTCCTGTGAATTTCACAAATTTAAGAAATACAATCCAAGAAGAAGCTGTGGGATATCGAATCGCGCGAGATATATCTCGAAGCTACGTTGAAAAAAGGAGAAATGCGAGAACAAGCGCTCAATTAATTTGAGAAGAACCGATGAACAATGTTCAGCAGTGATTTTTCCGAAAAAATTCTCACCGTCGCGATCGCAACTGCAGGTTCATTGAGAATTGCGCCGCTCAATGTAAAAGAATAAGATCTGTTATTAGACCGCGGGACAACGGAGTTATTGATTATAAACGTGATCGTGTGAATCAACTCGTTTATACGAGCTCGCGGTAATTGTCGGTAATTACATTTGCGCGCATTCCCCTTTGACATAGCGGCTTCGCTAATTAGTCGAGTCGTACGATGAGCAATTACGATCTTTCATAATGATTGTATTTCGATGAATCTCTTATTGACGCGTGAGTGTCCGCCTTCATTTTCCCTTCTTCCTGAAAACGTTGTATTTCGTTCTCACTGATTCCTTGCGGAATATAATCTCTCATCTCTATCCGCAACAATACCAAGCGCCCGCGAACTCGGCTGGTCGCGAGAAAACCCATCATTAAATCTTTTATCTCCGCCAACCATCGTTCTTTTTATTAGCACGTTTATTAACACTGATGCACATTCATAAATCAATTACGTGAGACTAAAGCAAAGTTTAGCAAGAAATTGATCAATAAAGCGCGATTATTTTCCTAACAACAGATTTTGTTATCTTTGAAAAACCATTGTTATATTTAAAAAAAAATTATTTTATTAGTAACAAATAAAATTTAAGGTAAAAACGATTCTTCTTTGCCACGCGAGAGACGCGCGTACGTTTTGAAATACCGCGCCGCGCGAACGGAAGGACGGCTGATTAAGAAATTAATTACGACCGACGCAATCTTAATTTTTGCGAGATGAAACTTTCACGTGCCGTAATGGAAGCTCCCCCCGTTAATCATCATGGGAACGAACTGTCAGAAACGCGCGTTGTTGCGCCTGGTTGAAGAAACCGCGTCTATCTATTCAGCAAAGCGCAATTGTTCCGGTCTGAATTTTTTTTTTTTCTTTTCCGTCCCATCCCGTCAACATGCTTCACACTCCGCCAATTAGCCAATTAGCGGTGTCGAATATTTCCCATTCATTAGGGTTTGCGCGCGCGCGCGCGCTGAATCTCTTCTCACGTGTTTTGCGACGCTCGCGTAAATCAAAGTAGTCTCGGATTCGATCGGCGAGTAATTACACGTCGCTCCTACCAGTCTTTCTACCGAGGCGATTCGAAATCATCGCGCGAGGATCATTGCTAATAAGAGCGATTGAGTTTGATGGAGTCCGCGCGGTGGTCACGGTCGATCGGACCCGGTAACTTGCAACAGGAAATCGCTGATCACCGCGATCTAATCCGCAACTCGTTCGATGGAAACAGGTTGACGACGCGATCGGCATCACTTCTCGCGAGCGGAAAGAACGACTTTTATTCAATCCTGTCAAACGAACACGAGCGCGCGATAAATCGATCGAGTAGTCCCTCGTAGGCGTGCGCGCGCGCGCGCAATTCATCTGCGGTGAATATCGCGTTCGCTTACGAATTGTAATTGCGAGAAGGCTTTAAAATAGAATCAATTTGGTTTCGCGCATCGGCAAGTGTGCGACCGCGGCGATTGCCGGCGCGCGATAAAGTTGCGCGACGCGCGTTAAAACGCGATTATCGTACATCGCGTCGCGTCAGTTGTATAATAATCCAAGGATATTAAAATCACGCAACTAGTTATCTCGTAAAAGTCTCTTTTTTTTTGCGCGCGAGTAGTTATTAACAAAACTGGTTCACATTGACATCTTGACGCGAATTATTTTTAGCCGCGTCTCCGCGCACGGAAATAAACAAATTTATCTTATCGAAGTTCAACATTCCGAAGACGAGAGAAAGAGAGAAAATACATTTAACGATTTAACTCGTTTATTCTCGAGATTTATATATAAACACACAGCTTGATTGTATCCGCGTGATCTCGAATTTCCGATTTAATTACCTGAAGATCGACGGTCTCTTCCGGCGCAGAAGAACTATGTCGCGGTTATACGCTCGGGAAATAATCGCAGCGCGCGCGCGCGGTCACGTTCAGAGAACGATATCGAAATGCCGGATCGTTCGAGATGCGCGCTCGTGCACATGTTCCTCCCGTAATCTTCGCGACTTCCTCCTTCTTCCCGCGCGCGCGTATGTGTGTATGTTACGCCAAAGAGGATCGGGTTTGCTCTTCCGTCTCCTCATCTCCTTGCCCCCTGGTGCACACCACGTTCGCTCGTTCATACTCCCAACCGGTCTAGCTAACGACCCCTATCTTGCGCATCGCGAAATAATGAAATTACGCGAAAAAGAGACGGGGGCATTACGTCGGGCCATGTTTTGTAAGGTACGTACAACCGCCGGCGGCAGTAGGTAGGTAGAATGTATGCAGAGTGGAAGCGGTTAGGTCGTTTTCCAGCGGGAATCTTGTTTCATATTCCGCCGAGTCTTAAGGAAAACTTAATCTACCGTTACAACTATATCTAAACTCGTCTTCGGCATTAGCAATTACGCGAGGCTCCGATTTTATATAAAGCGCATGAGCTTGCGGGGCAACTGTAAGATCGAGGAAGATAACATCGTAATACACGTGCAATAATAATAATCTACTTTTTGCACAAACAAACACCACACATGTACGCGAGAAATTATTTCGACAATTATTATTATTACATATTATAATTGTTATTACGCAAATTACTTTGTTCGAGAAAAGTTCCAACAGCGTTGCAACAACCGCGGTCAAGAAATTCGGCCGTTAAGTCAATTTACGAAGCGGAATCTTTTTCGCGGGATTTTTGCCTCGCGGGGTTCCACGTTCTTACGTTTCCTCGCTCCGCGAAATGACGCCGCTGTGTCGTAAGAGGGAATAATAATCGCATTCCGCGATGACGAGGCCGATAGACGCTAAAGGAAAGACGAGCGCGAAGAGTGCGCCCACCCGGAGAAGAAGGAGGAAGTCACGAGTAATTCTCTTTCGAGAGCGATCTCTCGCGATGGGAGAAGAGCGAGATAGCCCTGCTGTTCGGTGCTTTAATGGCATCCTGAAAATTTTCGCTAAATTTCGAAGAGAGATACTCAGAACCAAAATGCAATAGGATAAATAATTAAACAAAATCAAGTAATAAATAAATAAACGCAACGTAAATTTTTTTTGTTACGTTTCGGCGAGAGCGAGGAAGAAAATCAAAGATCGCCAAGCGCGAAGTTAGGTAACCGAAGGCTGTGTAACCGGGCCCGCTTTACTGTTAGTCGATCAAGCCGCGAACAAAGCGGTCTGAAATTTATTCGCTTCGGTTATCGTTTCCACGAAGAATTCAGGTCCAAGTTCCGAGTTTACGATCGCCGACGACGACGGCGCGGATAGAATATACGCCTGCGATCGCGCGTGTGTGAGTGGCATAAAAGTCCCGATGTCTGACTCGGTGAACTTACCACCGAGTGTCGGAAGGGCGCAACGAGAGAGGACGAGCGTACGGGGAACACGGGGGCAAACCGGCGCGGGGTGAGGTTTTATCGTCGCAATCAAGGGCAACGCGCGAGAGGCAAGGCAACGCGTCTCGCTCTCTTGCCATTACGCTATGCCATGCCACTTCGACAAGTTTATGGCCGCAGGTGTACCGACCGTCCTCTACTCGCGCTCCTTATATACTCCCCTTTCTCCTTCCCTCCCCCCTTGCTTGTTCTTTCGTCTCCGCGTTCACCTTCCGTCATTTCATCTCGAACGATATCTCCTTTCATTGAAGCACTACCGCGATGCGGCGGAGCAGTCACGCGTATCTAGGTCGTCGATTAAATTCTGTTCGAGTAGTAATTGAAGAACAAAATTACCAGCCAATGATGTAGGTATTATCCGCGTCAGAAATATTGTTTGATGAAGTAACTTCTTTAATTCGCAATAAAAGATAAATTATTTCTCATCTCATACAAAAGATTTGTTATTCCTAAAAATTTACATTCTTCCACATCGGAACTTTGCGCACAAAATTGCGTGGATTGTATTCCGATAAATATTACATAAATTCCGTCGTGTAAATCTTGATAATGCAGTCCAAAAGTTTCGTTCGGGATGTACGCGGTTTCGAGGGAGCGACAGCGAGCATGAAGTAACCCCGCGGCCACGTTTATGGGAAGACGGAGGCGCCGAAGTCAAAGGTCAAGCGACTTCTGCCGGGGATGACCTCTCGGGGAAACAACGCGCTCTTCCCCTCTTTCCCCCCCCCCTCTCTCTCCGCGCACCGCCAACACCGGAGTACGGTGAACCCTCCCTGCTTGCGTTCGACGCGTGCAATATCGCCGTGTGGTCCGTGCGTCGGTACGCGCACGCATACCACATGCGCAAACATGTGGATCAATGCGCGGAGCGCGGCTTACGGCTTTCACGCGAGAGAACCTCGATGAGAATTCAAGAGCGACCTTGAGCCGTCCACAATGCGTCCGCGCAAGTTTTACAACGACAGTATGTTCAAAGCGCAAGTCTATAAAAATATTATTCTAAAATAATTCAACCGTGCGCGTATTGCGCGGAAACAGTAACTGAGATTTTACGAAAAAAAAAATACAATAGCTCAGATTTTCTTTGAACAGAATACGTATGACGTTTATAAAAAGCTGTCGGGATAAAATCAGAAAGACGAATGACGTGTCTCTTTTGCATATATATATATATATATATATATATATATATATATATGTTCCGGAAGAAACTCGACTTGAAACTCGCTTCGCGAGTGGGAATCGAGACTTGAAGAGGTCTCTCGGTAGCGACATTATGCGAACCTGAATCGGATAACGCATCGGATCTAATTAAAACCGATTGCCCACACTCGCAAAACTGGTTTTTCTACGCGATGTCAACGACTTCCGTCTTCTCAGTTAAATCATTCATGTCGCGTCTGTATTGTCAGGAAGAGGGATTATATTTGAAAATGATACAAAAAAGAACTCACTAGTTTTCCGAACGACGAAAACCAATGTCGTCTTATGAAATAAAAAAAAAAAAAATACGAATACGTTCTAGGAAGAAACTTGCAGAAATATGCGCGCGTTCTCGACGGGTTCGTAGAAGATGTAACTATTACATGAGAGTGTTCGAAGATGCAAGAGTGGCGGGGCATGATGAGGATCGATCGGTCCGTGTGATGATCGGACGTGCGTGCTCGCGCGTGTGCATTCGTAAGGCAGGTTATATTTAATAAGAGACCGAATAGAAAGAGGGAGAGAGAGAGAGAGAGAGAGCATGGCGAGGGGAGGAGAGGATCGAGAAGAACCTGATATGGTAATGGTAAAATATGAAGAGTACAAGAGAGAGAGAGAAAGAGGTTTCGCCGCGAAGAGAGTTCTCGTAGATGGTATCGAGTGGAGAGAAAGGAATATAAGGACCGATAGAAAAAGAACAGACGGAGAAAAGAAGAGAAAGAAAGAGAGACAGAAGAGAACAAGAGAAGGGAATAAGGTACTAGGCGCGCGGCGGCTTTACGAGCGACTCTCGATGACTCTTCGCGGTCCCGGGGGCCCCGCGCGCCCCAGTATACCCACTTCCATCGAGCCGCGAGAGCGAACGCAACGCGGTCGCCTTCTACGGGGTGTGGTCCCCTTTCTATGGAGATCTCTCTCTGGACTCCCTCTCTACCGCGCCATCGCCACCGCCGTCGCCGCCGCCGCATCATCGAACGAGATAAGAGAGACTCCCATTGTTTCCGAGCGGGAATCCCGCGCATCTGCTTTGTCAACCGAATACTACGTGAATTCGAGAACGAGTTTTGCCGGCGAATGCGTACACGGAAAAAAAAAGATTTTCCATTGTACCGGTCGTGCTGAATGTTTTGTTTCATCAACAAAATGTTTTGGTGACAAAATAAACAAATTCAATAGACTCAGCAAATGTTTTTTTGCTGTGGGAGAAGACGAAGAGAAAGAGATAAAACAAGACTTGATTGAGCGAACAAATTTTTTTCCCTTAAAAAAATTTAAAAATACCTAATTAACGTATTCGAATAATATTCGCACAATCTAAAAATAAAAAAATGTTGACCAAAGTGGAAAAAAACGAATTGGAAATTTGGCCTTTTTTTTTACTTACAGTCGAATTTATAAATCGATCAAATACGAACTTTTTCTTTCCGGTGCACCTTTCGATACGCGCATGCAAACACAAAGATCGATATTGCGATTCCACGCACGCTTTAAATTAATCCAGATTTATATCCAGCGCGAAGGGCGAGCCGCCCGTACTCCGATTCATTCTGGCCACTTCCAGTGGCAACCACTTCCAGCTCGGTTTACATCGCGTGGGTGTGGATTTATCGTTCAACCAGGAGATGCAGACAAAAGGTACCACAGCGTCTCTCTTTCGCCTGGATAAATAAGAGATATGCCTACGAGAGAGAATATATCTCGTGTAGAAGTTCACCTTCTCCCCGCCTCCCGTCTCCCGCTGTACATAAAGTTCAACGGATTCAACTCTCTCTCTCTCTGTACGTGGTTGCGTGGAAGCGCTCGATATTATACACGTTATATCTCGAATTAACATACATCTCGTGTAATAAATTATGTTAATTAAGAAAAATTCAAGTGACACAAATCAAATATTATTCAATGCTGAACGAATTGTGCAAAAATTATGATACGTTTTGCACGACGATTCCCTCGAGATTCGCGCCGTGTCTCTCGCGACACGCCAAAACCCCCAATGAGCCCGGTAACAGTATCGAAAGGGGTGCTTCGCAACACATCTGTGCGATTTAATCGAATCGTGGGAAAGCCGAGAGAGAGAAACACACGCGAAATCCGCACGTAACTACGCGGAATGTCGGAACGATAAAATATATATATATATATACATATATTTCGCTGGTTCGTTACAGCTCCGGCATATCTCTCATGCGTACAACATAATAGCGTATAAATTTTCGATGTAAATAATTTCACGCGTGTGTGTAAAAATTCTCGCGATGGTTTTCGGCGAGCGCGTTACAAACACAACACACGCGCGCGCACACACACACACATACATTTCGTAGGTAAAAGATAATGTAAAATGTACAAAGTCACTGACGTAATGCGCGTTCTTCGAGATTTCTCGCTTTATGCAAATAGACCGGGTCTTTATCTCGACGAGAAACCATTTGTAAGCAGAAAGAGACGCGCGCCGCGACAAGAGTATTAAATAAAATTGTTGTATTTTCGTGACTGTATCACATGCGGAGAGACTATATACCGCGCGTCGTCTTTTCAGTGCGAGAGATCCTGAATTCGGAGATTCCAGACGATAGAGTCTCTCTCTCTCTTCTTCGGAGTCACGTCTCTCAGAGCGGTTCGGACTCATTTGTTCTGTCCCTTTGCCGCGCGCGAGCTTACGAGAACGAGAAACGCCAGCGATTATGCCCCCGTGGCCACGGATAACAACGACCGGTATCTGTCACTGTCGCGAGGAATTGTGAGCACGTCCCGAGATCGGTGTCTCCACGTCTCTCGGAAGCTCTTATATTTCTATTTTTTTTTTTTTTTAGTTGGACGACTAATGTGCTTCGAGAGGATGAAGAGACCGAGCAAATCCCCGCGCACGTGTGACAACTTTTAAATAAGTCCACTTCAAAATTTCAAAAAAAAAAAACTAACTCTTTGTAGTTTGACAAATTATCAAATAATTTTTATTAAACTTTTATGTAGATAATTTTTTTTATATTTGACGCAATGATCGGGAGCGAATTCGAGGTGACACACCTATTTCTCGCGAAGCAGAATATTATTTTATTTCGTACACTTTCGTAAACTTTATGCCATGCTAGTACAAACGGCTGTGTCTTTCGACGTCTCGGATACGACCGCGAACAACTCCCGAGGCGACACTCCGTCTACGTTGCGATGGAAAAGGCCAATTACGACGCAGCCACTTTGTGCGCGATGCTTTGTCGGCTATTTGCGTGCGAGGTGGATTCCGTGCGGATCTCCGAGCCACCTACGGAGAGTCAGGTTGAAGATCCGGAAGAACGGGCGGGAGAGAGAATGGAGCCGACAACACACACGCGCGCGGGAACCGCGAGATGAAATGGACCGGGGGATACAATGCGCGAGAATGGAGGCATATTGTGTGTACGAGTCGTACGACCGCGAGGACACTTGTTAGACGTCGCCGTACGCGTCTGCTTTGTGCTTTCGAGTGTGTTCGCGGATATTAATTACGCAACACACGTCACGCCGAAGTGAAGCGTGGTTTTTGTTGGATTGCAGAGAGGAGAACCACGAGGGCATATATTGAGAAGAGGACACACGAGAGAAGATACACATACACATCATTAACTCTCCACAAAGAGAGCGGACCGCCCGAAACGCGGCCGGTCTCTGAATGACGATGCCCGCGAGGGAATTAGACGGGATTTAATTAAGTGTTGAGTCCCGTGCTCGACCAATGGGGAACAATGTAACAGAGAAGTCGATGAATCTTTTTTTTCTCTCTTTCTTTTTGCGCGAGGAAAGAATCATACATGTGTGTGTGTGTGTGTGTGTATTCGATCGTTTCTAAACGCGCTGAAAAACCGTTTCTCTCTGCGAACCCACACCAAGTGTGGGTGGCGAGAGAGGCACGCACATACACACCGCGGCGTTAAAATTCGTGTACCGTTGCGCGAATGGTAGATACGACACGTGGGAACGAGGCGCGAAGTTATCGCGCGCCGATGTAATAATTATCAGCGGATCGATCGCGACGCGCGTGACGGAAAACTCCGGCCGATTATTTCGCGCCGTTTCCGGGTGTGTGTATATACGATGCGTCGGTACCGCTTGTTTCTCGTATTCGGCGAGAACACGAGAGAAGAAGGAGGTTGCGCAAAACGCGCGCTGGACGTGCGCACGTATATCGCGCGTTCCGAACAAACGAGGAACAAGAAGAAGATGTAGGAATCCAACAGACTGCGAGAGGATTTGTATCCTCCGACCGAACGTGTTGTTGTCATCCTTTACGAAGCTCAAACGATAATTAAAGAAAAATTCGATAATTAAAGAAAAAAATTGCGATTTGTATTGCAACACATAATCGATCGAATAAATTAAAACCCGATATCGATCGCGGTAAAATGGATCGGATCGATTCGATCTTACACACGCGAGCAGGATTTGCTGATTTTAATTAACGTGATATATGCAACGCCGTCGTTTAATTGCTACGCGAAAGGGGACGCGGATAACCGGTCCGCGGACGTGAAATGACCGCTTTTAATTGATAGAGAAGCTCGTGCATATATTTCTCGTGCGTCTTGAAGTTCGTGCGGACTTTCGAAGGCGAGGTCGTCGATCAGGCCACTCGTCAATAATTCTTTAATGTTATTCAGCGATCTCGAACATTAAGAAAACGCAAATATCAATAATAACGAGAGCAGCCGTCGCCGGAGACGATGTCACTCGCGATCGCGGCGAGAAATCGATCGATAAATTAATCGGTGTGAGAGTAATCGACGGAAACGAGACTATATCCTTCAATCCTTCCGATGAGATCGCCGACAAAGTGCAACTTCGACGATAAATTCGAACGTTTTTGCCGATCGTCGCGGCAACGGACATAAAACCGACGATTTAATTCGTCCGCAAGAACTTCGCTGACACAATTGTCGATCAATCGACATGATTCGTCTCTTTATCTCGTTCCGATTCGATCACTTCGTGTGTGTTTGCGCATCGATGTGTGTATCGAATCGAACGAGAGAGAGAGAAAGGAAAATACTTCGATCCGGATCTAAAAAACAAGCTGACTATCTCTCTCGTTGTTCGATTTGTTTTCTCTCTCTTTCTCTCTTCTTTTCTTTCTCGCATATTTCTCCTTTCTTTCTTTCTCAAGATCGCCCTCTTTCCTCTCTCCACCGATTAATCTAAGACAAGCGCGCGGTTAATCGTTTAACCGGCGCTCGATAGAGTAGTTTCTAATTAGCGGAATGCAATGAAGGAGGCGTGATCGGATCGGTCGACGAGGAAAATTCTTCGTTAGCGCAGGGATCGTCGTTAAGGAGGAGACGCGCGAGACGGGGCAAAAGAGGAGAGAATGAAGTAAGCTGGCGGCGAGAAAGAACAAGGGGCGGTGTAAAAAAAAACTCGGCTCGAAGAAGAGAAGTGAGGATAAGAGTTGAGAAAGCAGAAGGCCGCGCAAAGTAAACCATGATAGGATCGACGTTAAGAATCGAGAAAAATAATTTTTTTCGAGGAAGATTTATTCAAAACGCGATTGAATTTAGTCTCCGAGAAAATTAAATCCGGTACTTGAGCAAATTGGCTTCTAATATGCAAAAGAAAAAAATTCATTGCTGAGATTTATGAGAGTTGAAAATAAAAAATATTTATCACACGTAATTGTGAACAATTATATCGGAATTTTCAGCGTTTTCTCGAGCACCTATATATCGTAAATGACATTACTAGCATTACGCGGCATATAATATTGCGTAAAATGGCACCAGGAAACGCGTAACGATCGGTAACGAAGAGCCACCTGCGTAGAGGTGGAGAGCTCGCTCGCGTTTCTTTAACGGGAAAAGACTCGCGCCGGCAAAATGGAAGGGAACGGTGGAGAGAGAGAGAGAGAGGGGGGCGGCGAAGGGGAACGCGCGAAGGAACAGACCAAGACGGCGAGGAAGAAGAAGAAGGTGGGGTCGCCATGGTTGTGGTCCGCCTGGGAAAAAGAGGACCACGCATTGTGATCCGGGAAGCGAGAAGGCCACGCTAGGCTGACCCTAGGCTTTACATTAACCATCCACCGTGTACACACGCACGTAAATGGCCGTAGAGCCACCCCCGGGGCCCGCGGGTCTCTCGTACCTGTTGCACCGAGTAATCACACTGGCCCGCAAGAGGCCACTTCCTTTGTCTTCCTTTTTCTCCCGCGTTCCTGGGACAAGGTTGCGCAACGGGCACAACCCCGGAGAGACGACCCCCTTTTCTCCCGCGCGATAAACAGAGTGGAACATACGAATGCGCGAAAAATCGCCGAGAAGATTCGCTTTCAAAATTTCGCGTCGCAATTAGCCCACGAGAACACGAGAGCGTTCCCGTGAGAAAAATCTTCGAAAACGGTTTTCACGGATATCGTTCATTTCGCGGTCCCGCGTGATGATAAAAGAAGTGCGGCAATCATTTTCGTTTTGACTCTCCGGATGCGAGACAGGACGGGACGTGAATTTGACGTGTTTGAACAGTAATTGCCAGTCAAAAAATTACAGCCTCTCCGAGGTCACAAAGGTGGAAATCTCACGCGTTTATAACGCTGTTATATATTTTATTTTCGGCGGGAGAGACAATCGCAGAACAATCGCGTAAAGAAGAGAGCGCGGTCGGAAAAGGAGGAGCGAGAGATGCGCGAGAAGATCGTACGCGTTGATACGAAAAAAAGTTTCGTCTTTCACGAGATACGTGGCGGCGACAAGAAAGAAAGAGAGAGATCTTACAACGGCGATACAAAGACAGAGAGAGAAAGAGAGCGAGGAAAAAAAAGTACTCACCTTCAGGACAGATGCACTCGTAGTCGTGCTCGCCTCGCTGCTGACACGAGCCTCCGTTTTCACATGGCGACGGGTCGCAGGGGATGTATTCGCTCTCGCAATTCTGCCCCGTGTATCCGCTCGAGCACATGCATCTGCAATGCAAAAGATTTTTTTAAAAACCACCGCCATCGCGCACACAAACAAAGTTATAAGTTGTCGAACGACGTCGATCGTTGAATTACTTATTGCTTATCGATCTTTCTTATCTTTCGCGCGTGTTTATTCTTTTGTTTTTTTGTTTTTTTTTAATGCGATACGTAAACGGTGTATATCGATTTTTTATGTGGCACGAGGAATGTGTCGCGTAAGACGATCCGACAAATGCAAAACAATTCCATCGATTTCGCATCGAAAGAACGCGATACCGGCAATCGCATCATCACCTGCCACTTGTCTCGTCGATTATAATAAACCAGTGTGTTTCTCTCGTCATGTGAGAACACGTTTGTCTATATAATAATAAATAGACTCGGCCGAAATGTCGGTTGTTTCAACAATTCGACAAGGTTTCTACTTCAAACTACTGATGTTTTTGTTTTTTTACAAAACCTACTGAACCGCAATATTTCAAATATTTTTATTTCACGCGTGTGAGAAAACTTATTTTAAATTCGCACCTCGAGTCCACGACGAACAGGAGCAACAGCAGCCACGCGTACGTAAGATACATTTTCGCTAATAATCGAAGCCCAAGGACGGTCGCAGCGATAAAACGTAATCCTCATATTTCGACAAAACAATCCAGAGCGCGAACTGTTTACTCCATTTTGTTTTTGTGTTTGCAACACCGACAGTTTCCTCGGACTATTTCACAAAATACGAACACATCCGGGGGGTACAACACCTCGCACACTGATATATTATATTCTCACAGCAGTTTTATATTTTCATCACGCAAAAAAAAACAACCTTCACTATTGCACTGTTTTCGAAAGCCACTCGCGTAAATCACGTTGTTTTTCTCCGCTCCGAAATTAAATCCTCAATTTTCCAGAAAGGACGCAGTGTTCCCGAAGTGCAAGTAGAACAACAAAACCTTCCAGAGTAATCGCACGAACGGCGCGACGAAACGCAAAACGTAGAAACGGGAAAAAGTCGACGGACGACAGTCTCATGTCGGACGTGTGCGGTTCGGGGAAAACTTGGCCGCGCGCGTCGTTCCCGCGGCGAATTTGTGTGTGAATTTTAATAACGTTTTTCGTGACACCACCTCGACGAGACCATCACCGTGGCAATTCCGGAGCGCGCAGGCTTTCTCTCGTTTCGCGACACGGCGCCAGAAAACCATCCGACATTCTCGTCTTCTTCATGTTCTCACGTTGTCTCATACCCCGGGGGGTTCGACTATCTGTCTGCAGACGAAACGGCGCAGGTTTTCTTCTGCTTTTGTGTATGCGGCACTTTTGCTTCCTCGACGTTTCGAGAGCGCGACAACACACACCATCTGTCAACGCGCTACCATGTGCGACATATGTTTTCCCGCGATTGTTCCAAAAAACAACGAGCTTACTTCGATTATTTAATAATCACCGTTTGATCTCTCGCGTTCGTTCAACCTGTCAAAAATTCGGACACTGTTCTATGTCGCGTTGGAACCACTTCAGAGCCGCGTAAGAGGGCGCTGGACGCCGCACCCTGTCGGTGGCAAACTTCACGTCAAACTTTCGAGCTCGCTTCGGTGGTCCTGAATTTCAACGTATTTTCTTCCGATCCGATGTTTCTTGCTCCCTCAAAATTGGATTGTCGCGTTATTTCTTGGCGCACTTTCTCTGTCCGGTCGTTCGAGTTTCAACGAAAGTCGCGTGCTCGAAGATTTTCCGACTCCGCTTCGAGGATTTCGCAGACTCGTTCGTCGAATTGTGTCCCCCGTTGCCGAGTTCGGACAAACACACACGCGAGAGACTGGCGCGAAAGTGAGTCCGATTCGATTTTCGAACGAGTCGAGTCACGTTATCACTTCACCTCCTCGGTTCGACGCGACCACCTGTTTCGGCGCGCGAAAACGAGCCCCCTTGGAACGAGACGCGCGCAAGAGCGTGCGTCGTCCTCGAACGGCTAACGACTGACTAACCTTATCTTCCGTCGTGAGCCGCTCAGGGGGCACCAGAATCGCGCGCGATTGACCCCTCCGCAGTGCGATCACCCCCTCTACCCTTTCCGTCGCACAAACCGAGCGCGCTTTCTCTTTCTCTTCGTCGCTTGTTTCGCGCATCGAGTCTTGCGGTCCTTCCTTCGCGCTTGTTCCCTGCCAGAGGAGGTCCTGGCATTCGAGCGCAAAGTACGTCCTTTTGCAAACGAACTGTTCTTTAAGAAAAAAAACTTTTCTGCTCGTATTTAAAGCACATTCTACATTAATATTGTGAACTTAATATTGTGCTTACGTAGTTGTTCAATAAATATTTTACATCGTGGTCCTTAGAATATATTCCAAACTTTCAAATTTGATTGCAAAAGCATCGCAAAATAAATGTGTTTGAAATGTAGGATTTTTTTTTCAAATACGTACGTATTCAAGTCGTCACGCGATATCAACCCTCATCCATCATCAATGGATGCGTTTAAGTGCCCGAGTGAATACAGCTTAATCGGATACTCTCGTGTCCCGAGACACGCTCGAGGTTTCCGTTTGCACTCGCGGCAATGTAAACATGTAAATCCGCGAAATGCAACGAACGTGTCCCTCGCGGTCCAAGTCCCCCAGTGCGTATTTGGGAAGGACCGGCTCGAAAAGTAAAAAAAACAATGACTTTGCGCGAAAGTGTGTTTGCACGCCGCAAAACGGAACGCGCCTTTCGAAATTTTCAAAATGGTGCCAATGCGACGTAAAAGACGGTAGAAGGTGATCAGACTCATTAAGAGAAAGTCCAATGTTTGCGAACAAATTAACACGCGCAGTGCAAACATATGGAATGCACCGCGGTAATTAAGATTCTTTTTATGTCTTTTCGCAATATTACATAAGTACAAATGATTGTTACGCGCTAGTTTACAAATATATACATATATCAGAATTAGCATCTTTTTTTCTCCAGTCAATCAAATATCTGATGTCGAATCAGTCGATTATCGCTCGCACAAGAGGCACGAATACATTATATATTGTCGCAGCTCCATTGTCAACGAAAGTGACCGACTCCAAAGTTTAATTCTCGCTTGTTTACCCACGTTAAGCAAAGCACCCTCCCAAAGGGAAGAAGGACCTGCGGGCAGGATGATGCCTCGTTCCCCGAGAAACGTACGAGGGATGATCGACGTTCTTTCGTCCCCCGCAGGATACTTCGATCGACCTACGCGCGCGTCTCTCTCTCTCTCTCTTTCTCTCCCTCTCTCTCTCGTTGATATCCCGGGGGCTCGAACCCGGTTTCTGCATGTTACGAGTCTCCCTCACCTAATCCATTATTCCGCGTGACTGACCGCGAATGATTTCCGATACGTTCGATTTTCGAGAGGCCGCTCGATCGCACGTAGATTATCTCGCTCGCGGCTGCGACGTTCAATGGCCCGGCGAGAGAGAGAGAAAATGTAAATTCGTTCCACTTGCGTTATGGAAAACAAGATCGCGCTCGCAAGAACGAACGAACGAACGAACAATGCAGGAACAGGATCGAGCTGCGTGTTTCGACGCGTTCGTGTCTCGTTTCATGTGAGAAAGCGGATCTGAAGATTTTCCCGATCGGCGTTCGAAACATAATACGTAATTTGTAAAACAAACGCGCGAAATGTCTGAGCGCTGAAGTAGTTTTTTTTTGTTGTCGCCTGCTACAACAAAACGTCGCGATAAAAAAATGTCACGTTAACTAATTTTTTTTTTCGAGCGAGCAGCTTTTCGCCATTAGGAAGTTTTGCATAATTGCCACACCGCCGTCGAGGGCAGGAAGAGCGTGTCGCGTCCCGAGTCACGCCAGATTTTTCTCGCGCAATTAATTATTGTCCGGTCTCGCCCCTTAATTAATTAGTCATTCGATAAGGCACTGAGATCCGAGCGCGCGCACGCCAATTAAGACCTCAGCGTCTAAAGATCGGAGGGCCTAAACGCCGACGCGCGGAGCGTTTATGTCGACGCGATCGCCGGCGCATGAAGAAGCTCACGATCGCGCAAGCTTAATGGAGGTAATCGATGGGAGAAGCCGAACGTATCGTATCTCCGCGAGATAAAGTCTAATCGACAAGTACGAGCGTCTCACGCGCCGCGCATGATCGAAAGTCTCGCTAATGATGCGGTCACGAACGCAACTATACGAATAAGTTTTCATTAAACGCAGACACCGGGGTACACGGTTCCGATGAAAATTTCATGAATGTATTTGAAATTACGTTTTATAAATGAAATAACACGAGATGATAACGTTCCTTTGTTCCCTTTGTACGACGCGCGTCACGCGTAAAAAAGAAGCTTTTTACGCGACCGGCGCGGTATAAATTTTTGGCGTTCGCTTCAACGGCCGATTATTTTGTTCGGTCGCGGGCGTGAAAGAGGAGGAACGAGGGCGACGCGACGGGTCCAGGGAGAGGAAGACCGATCCGTGGCCATTTTTCAAAGGTCCGAGGGCCCGGCAGAAGCTTCACGCGCCGCGACAAAAAGTCGCTCTTTCGTACGGGAGGGGTGCCTTAATGCGCGTTCGCCCTCTCGGTGTTGTAGACAGGTTTGAAGAAAAGGAAAAAAAATCAGTAGGGGACCGGGATTAATCGAAAGTCCGGCGGCGAAGATCGTCGGGGTTCCGGAGCCCTTCTGTTCGTTCACGCCGGTGGTCGGTCGCCGTTGTGTCATTAACCGCGCCGAAAATTGATACGCGCGTCGCGCGGTTTTAAAGCTCCGCGCTTGTTGCCCGGCGCATCGTCGATTTAATTGACATCAAATTGGAGCGCGGACGGAAGATTGGATTCGCGATTGCGCGCGCTCGTCTCTTGATGACAGAAGACAGAGAAAAAGAGACAAGAGGATGAGGATGAAAAGAGAAAGAAGAGACTCGGCTGCAACATCCCCTCGACATCCGCCTCGTTTCTGACCTTCTTTACGACGCCATCAAACTTCACGATAAAAAAAGCATTCACCGGCGGAATATTAAGTACCTCTTCGGTTAATAATGTTCTTCCTTCTGGAGTTATATACGCGGGGGTTGCTTCTTTATTTTTGTTACGGTTTTTCGAACATAACGTGAAGAATTGCGTTGTCTCTCGCAATATATATAATACGCGGAATCATTATTGCGCGAATACTCGCTTCCTCGCCCGACGACCTCGTCATCGGCACCCGTTTGATTGACGCGAGCGACCCCGATAAAACAATAACACGTGTCGTTTCTTCTTCGTGTGGGTATTTTTGTTTTCGTTATTTTCTATTTTGAAGTCGTTTTTCACGCGACATTTTGCGCAATGTTTAACCGCGACGTTTTCACAGATTCAACGTTCTCTGTCACATGTAAACGTCGATCCGGCAATAGAAGCGATTCTAATCCACAAATGCGCGCAATATATCTCGATGATTTATGTAACGCGCTCGCTTTCTCCCATTGTGCGGAAAACGCGAGCGAGCAAAGCGGTTTTGACAGCGTTCGTAAATGTGTGAATAATTGCGTCTCGATTTCTGACGCGAAACCGATCGAACCTGTTATCGCGTTCTGAGATAAATCCTCGAAACCGACGTTTGTTCCGTTTTAAAGATCGCGCGTTATTTCGCGCGGCCGATAGTATAACGGGAAGCGCGAGGCTTCCCTCTCCTTCCCCTTCCCTTCCCCATTTGCCAGGCGTTACATAAATGCTCGTGAATGTCGATGGAAATCGCGGACTGACTGATTTGCGACCGACATCGCGAATAAACATGGCAAAGAATGAAAAAAAAAAAAGAAAAACAATATTTTTTATTCTCACAAATTTCCGCAAAGACCTGAATTGAATTTAGATTCTCGCGTGCGCGCGCTTCACAATCGAAAACGAACGAATGACACAATAACGATCTCGCGCCGCTAAAAAAAACAAACTTTTACGTAAGCCAAACCAGAAAACCGGCGATCGCCTTTACGATTTTCCATTGTACGCTCCTCGTTTGATTTTTTTTGTGTCAAACCTTTTTGTTTAAATTTACACACACACACACACAAGCTCGCCGATTGCATCGTTTCTGCGAAACGCGGATTATCCTTCCGCGTTTGATAATCTTCCGCGAACAAATTGCCGGCGCAAACAAGCGATGCATAAAACGAAATGCGCAAACTCCACCGTCGCGGATCAGTGCGTCGCTAGACCGTCGTTTGTGCTTTTTCGGCCGCGAGAAAATCCTCAATTCGCGTCGATTAATCGCGACAATTAATTCCGCATTGCGCGTGTGTCGTATCTCGGAACTGTGCGCGGTGACGCAAACGGATGCGTCGCGCATGTGTATAGCTCGCGAAATATAAAAAGCACAACGCCGCGGATTAACGCGGTTTTTCTAATACAACGCACACACACCACGCTTTCGCTTTCCCACCGTGCTAATTGGTCTGAATTGGATCGGACTCTCGATGGAGTCGCTTATATGTCGCGTCTCGCCGACGTCCTATCGTTGTGAAAGAAACTTTCATAGAGAGATTAAATTATTTATAAAACACAAACAATAAAAACAATAATTAAAAATATATATTAAAGAAATATACGCGTCGTACGAAATTTGATTTTTTCTGAAAAAATGTAATTGTGTACATTAGAGAAAAATACGCCCGTAATTGTTTTGAAAATGTCGCGCGCGTGACGTTCGCAAAAGAATATTTAAGACACACACGACGGATACACAAATTGCACATCGAGCGCCGAGAGCACAGTGCGAGTATTTGTTTTGCGTGTGTGGACGGAATTGAAATATCTTTACGTTGCGATCTCAATTCACACGTAATCGTATATTCACACGTCTTGATGAACGCGCGCGTTAGCAACGCGGGGCGCGCTACGCACGAAAGATGCCGCGCGACGCGTTACGTATGTGCGATTCTTTTTTTTTGCTTCGGTCGCGCCGCGCGAGATACTTTTACATCTTGCGTAAAACCCTCCCGCGTGTCCCCGCTATTATTCTCCGCGCGTCGTTACGCGCAATTTGCATTTTCCATCGAGGTGACGCGTGCGCGCTTCCGTTTTCACACACTCGACGCGAATCGGAATCGGACCTTCGGAGCGCTCGATCGAGCGATTATTCCATCGGAATAATCGTATGTTATTCCGTTCGCGTTATGAATAGCCGACGATCGGCACGGCGGAACGATCATTGACGACTCGTTGCTGCGATAATTATCGCCCCCGACAATAATCATACTCGCGAGAGAGTTTATAATCAGAGACTATTATACCATAATACTTGTGCCGTTTATCGATCGATACGCGCCACAAATGTGCGCACACAGAGAAATACGCGCAGTAAAGAAATCAGTGACGTATGCAAATTTTATATTTTACATCGAATCAGACAAAATTGCAATTAAAGTATAAAATATTGTCAATATATGCAATTAAAGTACAGAGAAAAAGCTATAATTTATATTTTATATCAAGTCGGACAACATTGAAAGTAAAGTGCAAGATATTGCAAATATATTTAATTGAAGTACATGTCAAATAAACGATACGCATTTCATATTTTATATCAAGATACAAAATTGAATTATTGAGAATCGTGTGTACATTACTTTTAGTTTCTCTGAAAAGAAACAAAAAATAACATAAAAGCAAATAAGATAAATATAAAAAATTATATGAAACATTACCGTTGTTTTAATTGGAAAAAGAGTTCGATCGACGCTAGAGATACGGCATTTGAAAAATTCCCATCGATTTCCTCTCATACGCTTATGAATTCCGAGTGACAAATGGTCACGAGGCGTGTATGTCATTAAGATTTCAAGGAACGCGAAAGAAGTCGCCCTTGGAAGTCTGAATCCATCCTGTTGGATATACTCTGCTGACGATGTTATTACGGTTAATCATTTGATTTGCTTTGACAGCACGTAGAAATTTATCCTCGAGACCGACAAGAAATGTAAATAAAGAGTTACGTGCACAGAGTGATCTCAATTTTCCGCGAGGTCGAAGAAAACGATTTTCTCGAATGTATAAAAATGTAAAAATAATATCCTTCCTTTATTTATGAAAAAACTGATAGAATATAATAAAATTTTCCGAAAGCATCTGACCAAAATAATGTCAAACGTATCCCCCACGTACGCGGAAACGTTTATCGACAACTATTCGAAGCGACTAGCGAGTGATAAATGAGGATCGTCAGGAATTTCTTTAATTATTTCCGACGCACGGACGTAACTTCGCGTGTCTCTGTCGCGTTCTTCTTTTTCCTCGTAAAATTCACCGCAGAGACATACCACACTGCCACTGCCTGAAAACGCTATCTCTCTCGACGGGTCATCGGCTAGATCTACAAGATTCTTTCGGCTTGTCGCACTTATGCGCGCACGTAGGAGGATGCCGCGGATGATTACCGCGGAAAATTCGCGTCGTAATCCGTTACCACGACGTCGAAGCGCCAAGTACTTGAAATGCATGATAGTACTTTGAATGAGATAATCCGTGAAATGTCAACGAAGCGCGTCTTGAGTTAACAAGCGAACGATATCGACTTCCTAGTGTGTATTCAAGGTCTATCTCGACATGACACTTCGTGAAAACCAAGTTCAACCGAGACTTACGGTAAAATTATTTTGCGCGCGACGAAGTTCTGTGTGTTGTCTAATAAAAATTATAATTATAATATCATTGAAATTTAACTGTTCGATAACTTCGATTTTTCTAGATATAAAAAAAATCATATGCGTGTGCGCGTAAAAAAATCAAATATTTATATAATATTTTTTATTATCAACAAAACGTAAAATATGAATGTAAAATTCGTCTCGGTATGCGCATTAACCGAGACTGATGCTCGGCATAAAACGTTGCGCGAATTAATCCGACATGTTCGCTCTTGCCGAGTTCCGATTAGAGTATTAAAGCGATTGCCGAGGATGACGCCCCGTCACGCTAAACGATCTCCGGCGATATATGCCTTTCGTGCGAGGCACGCATGATTTTTCCGCGAAGTCGCACGCCACGCGTGAGACACTGCCGTAGATTTTCCCGATCGCGCGTTTGCGCAATTACATCCGTTATTTTCTCATAAATCTCTTTAATCTGAATTTTCTCTCTCTCTCTTTCTCTCTCGCCTCTTTTTCCAAACGCAAATACTCGTTTAACAAACATTAAGAAGATCAACTGTTATTTCGAAATTGTGTTACATTGTCTGAATTATTTGCTTACATAATAAATTTCGTACGTGACGCACTTTGTTCGCGGAAAAAAATTTTTTTTCTACAAGATGAGAATAGTAAAATATTGCGAGACACGCATATGTAACAAAATATCACTCGCTCGATTTAACGGTTTCACTTAGAAACGTCGCGCGTTACGAAAAAAATAACGAAATTTGACAATGCCGGTCACGTCGTTATCGGACGCTATCACAGAGAGAAACGGGTTCTTCGAATCGCTCGCTCGCTCGAGAGAGATCTCCCACTTTTTCTTGCACCGTAACAAGAGCCACCGACAAAACGACTCCTGCTTCGCGACCACTCAACCCGGGCGTGTGACCTCGTCTATGCTGCTCTTGATCGCGTGGAAATCAGTCTCCTGAACTGCTCCCTTCGCTCGAGAGGAGTGCGCGGACGGGATGCGACACATAAAACGCGGCGACATTCAAGATCGTACACGTATCCGCGGCGCGTAGCAACAAGGCGGAGAACAAGGTTGTGAGAACGAGAAGACGACGTTCTTTTCCTCGTCGCTTCTCTCGGAGAATTACGAAGCGACTCGTTTCGGACGGCGCGTGATTTTATTATCGAGGAAAAAAAAGTGTGACTATTGAGAAATGCGTGACCGCATATTTAAAATCAGATCCTTACGGTTAAATTTCTAGAACGGACGAGAGATTTCTTGAATATCAAAGTGGAAACTTCGAAACGAGTTTGAGAGGAGAGAAAAATGCGATTTTGCAATTACGAGACACAGAAAAAAACCAAAATGCTTTAAATACTGTAATCACTTATAAAACATGGACACAACGCGCGCGCGAAAGACAGAAAGAGACGAGAGAGAGAGAGAGAGAGAGAGAGAGAGAGAAAGAAATACGGCCGTTATTCCGCGAAAAGGCCAGGTGCGAGCTTCACCTAGAAGCTCCGTGGAATCTGACCCCTCCCCTCCCACGGGGTCAATTCGCAACCCGTTGCGCGCCGAGCCCCAAAATTGCTGCGGAGGCCGCGCTTGATCAAGATCCGCCGTTAATCCATCCCGGGGTTAAGGAACACCACCGGTCTTCGTTTTGCCTCGCCTCCGCTCAATTAAATTCTACTTCAGGAAGATTATTTCATAAATCACATCCCGTCCCGAACACGCGCGCCTTCCTCCTTCAGCCGTTTTTCCCGCTTGTTTCTTCAACCACGTAACGACTCACCGCTATTTATTTCGATGCAAATTAACATTTGATATACGCACAACAAACATTTATTTCTGAAAGAGACTAATTTTCCACGCAATTTTGAAACAAATTAAAACGATATCTCTCTGCAAATTCTCGAGAGTTTATTCGCGTAGAATTCCAGCGTCCGGCTCGTCACGGCTGAGAAACAATGAGGAAAGAAATGAGCGGGGGATTATGCAATTCGCGAAAGAAGCGAGAGAAGAGAGTCCAGTCGTCCATACGGTAAAAAACTCGCACGCTCGCATTCTTGCATAGTTGCAGGTCGATCGCTCCGCGCCGGCCGCGCCGGCCGCGCCGACTTGCGCGAAGCGATCGAAGAGAAAATTCTTCTCTTCGTAGTTTGCATGACCGTGTCCCGCGATCCCGAGAAAGAGAGAGAGAGAGAGAAAGAGAGTAAGAGAAAATGCCTGACGGGATTCCGCGCGTCGCGACGTTTAATTATTTTCACGTCGAAAATTTGCGCCCGTGAAGAAATTGACGCCTCTCTTTCTCTCTTTTTACGCCCCGTCGTTGCCCTCACGTCACGCGGCAGCGGTATTACGGTACCCGGGCACCGATTCTACGTAACAATT
This sequence comes from Pseudomyrmex gracilis, assembly GCF_002006095.1. Classification (NCBI taxonomy): domain Eukaryota; kingdom Metazoa; phylum Arthropoda; class Insecta; order Hymenoptera; family Formicidae; genus Pseudomyrmex; species Pseudomyrmex gracilis. The sequence goes on from NW_018020650.1 coordinate 107,235, forward strand.
TAATAGCATACTATCTCCCACCGACACCACCTGGCGGTCAGGTATGCCGCATCAAAGTCTTTATTAGGCCCGATTGAACAAATTATTGCGGCCTCGCGCGCGCTCGCGCGCAAGATCGGTGTTACTCGCTTCTCATCCCGTTTTGCCCTACTTCTTTCCACGATGTTGCCACATAAAGAACGTGTACACATATGGCGCGAGCTAATGCTCGGAGTAATAACACATTTAAAACATTTTAACATTGTAAATATATTCCGGAATATTTTTATCGTTTTGCGTTAGTTTTCAAAGTAGAAAAGGTCATTTTCGAGCACAAACAAGTTTTAAATAATAAATTTAATATTATATATAAATATTATAATAAATAATAAGTAATATCTAGATATTATAATAAATAATAAATAATATCTACATATTTTCTTAACAATTCCCACCAGAAAAAACGAATGTAAATAATCGATTTTCTCGATATTGATTGTTGCCACTTATATCGCTGATTGGACGTTTCTCGGATGTGATTCTCGATTTATATCGTACAAATCAAGAGGCACGGTAGTGCTTCTTATACGCGAAATTTATGCGATTGAGAAGTGAGGAGATTTTCACGAAGCAATATCTCAAGAATGACTGAACCAATTCACTTTTGTTTTAGTCTCAATCGCTTCAGAACAAAACGCTAAAAAACAAAATATTTTTGCGGTTTTTGAAGTCACGTGAAAGAGAGAAGTGGAAAAACAACACGTGACTAAATTACAGTCACGTAACTTTAGTTACGTGTTGTTTTTCCATTCCTCCCTCTCACTATTTTTCGAGCGTGATTTTCATGCGTTATTTCTGACATCTCTCATATGTACATCATGTGTATTATATGGTTTGTAAGACGTATATACTAGCTATCATTGCGGTGACATGTTGTGTTCACTGACACAACACGTTAAAATAAAAATGATAATAGCTCGCCTGTGTTGTGCTTAGTAATTATATAAAACAGAAATACATGAAGCGTTTCCGAGCTCCTACTAGTTTTTTTCAGTCGCAAACAAATTGAATCTATGAACTGTCGTCTGCGCTCGAATTATCTAGAACTTGTCTATATTCGAAACTGAGTTCTTTCAGTTTGTGTACCAGGCACAAATCAAATTGTCATTTTGTACAGCGACGTTTTACTCGTGTGTGCACGCTGAAAGTCCGCGAGCGAAAATGAATATGTCGAAGTGTCAGCTGAGGAACGCGAAATGTCGAGGCACCGACCGAGACAGACTTCCACGGAGAGCGGCTAAAAAAACGTGCACGAGTCCTTTTACATATATACACGTTCTCGCGCATACCTACACGGCGTATGCACGTACCGGCGAGATATAATTCAATATAATGTAAGGAACCAGCGACATTATCTGGTCCGGCGCAGTCAGCTCGGACTCGAGGTCCGATTAATCTCGACTCGATCTCAACAAAGCGCGGATTTATGGTATCCTCGCGAAGATCCGAGAGGACTACTCTTAAACCTGTTTTTTTTTTCGAGCGAGCTCGTTTCTTTTCCGCGTTGAAGTTCCGTCTTCTCTCTCTTTTTTCCCCTCCTCTCCGAGATTCTATTATACTTTTTCTGACAAACTTTGCTGTCGGAATTCGTGCCAATGCACGATGAGAGATCCTCCATCGTTTGATCTTCCACCGCGTTTTGATTTTTGTGTTTTTCTATCTTTGGTCGCTTCCGAGAAGCTGCCGCCTCGTTAATGTCGCTCCATTATCCCTCGCGGTGTTATACCGAGTTTCTCTCGATACGCACGCAAAGCGGTTCCCGATCTCTCCGCGCGCGCATATAAATATATATATATATATGATTCTCTTATTCCCTTTGTAACAAAAACAAGACGCATCGATGCGCTTCAATTTCGTGAACATCTATACTTTCTGCAGCGTTCGATCCGATCGTCTTGCGTCTTTTCTTCTTCGTTGTTGGTTGCAATCTCACGATCGCAATATCGAAACGCGCGCGATCGAAACTCGCATCGCGGAGAATGAGCGGAGCGCGTAATTTTTAACGTAACGAAACGCCGAATTAGGAGCAAATCAATAATGGGCCGTGGGATCGAGCCGATGAATCCTCGTTGCTTCGCGTCGTTACGCGTTTCGCGTCCCGACGTGCGTGTTCAATTGGTAATTGCGCCGAGGAGACCAACGACACTGCGAGATACCGGTACACGTTCCCCGCCCTTACCCCCCTTCTTCTCCTCTTCGGTCGCCTACGTCCGCAAAGATGCATCTCTTTGCGGACGCGGTAATACCTTCCCCGAGTTATTACGTTACTTCGCGTCTTTGTGCAACAACTTGTTGTCGAACATTAATTCCCATTTCGCGTGTTTCGCGAGCGAGCCTCGAGGTAATGTAAAGTTCGCCGAGCCCGTTGATCCCGGGAACAAAAATAATTTTGAGGAATCGATCGAGATGGTGGCGGCGAATAAACAGGCCGATCCATGACTTTGTTGTGCGCGTTCTCTCTCTCTCTCTCTCTCTCTCGCGCGCGCGCGCGCAAATCCTCCCTCGTTCTACATATGCAGATCCCCAATTGCTCGTAGAATCGATTATCCGCGGCCCGATCGTGACCGTGCGCGTTCACGCGATGCACGCGCGCGAGCACATCCCAGACAAATGGGATGAGAGGATTCCCGAGCTGCCGAGGTTTGGATATGCGCGCGCGCGAATGATTTCAGACGCTGATTCCCCGTTGATCGTTTTCTTCCCCGCACCGCGCGCGTGTTTGCAAGACGCTCCTATCATTAAGATGCATCAAACGGCGACCGTCCACATCGTTCGAGCGGATAACGAGATCCTCGGTCCTCGGTAAAACTTCGCAGGCGCGTACGCGCTTCGTTTTAACGGAATTTTAATTTCGGTCTTGCGTCTTTTTCTCACCAATACGTACGTTACATCGAGAGTATTAAAACTGAAAAAGATACGGGGCTCATGTGTACACGGGATGAAGATCGCGTTGAAATATTCAATACGAGAGAGTCGAATAATTTCTTCCTCCGGCGACACGTGAAAATAATTAGAAAGTCCAAGTTTCTCGCGAAGTGATCACACGCGGTCGGCATTCTATCGATAATTACGCGGCTAATCGTCTGTTAAACGTTTCGATTTACAGAGAAAAAGAGAAAATCCAATTTAAAAATGTCCCCGAATTCTCATCGACTCTCCGGGAGGACGTTCACCTGGTGCCGCGTGAAGCCGGTAACATGCGCAGTAATTTAACGGTCGACGTCGCGATAAGAGACACGCGCAATATTTAAAAAAACAAAAACAAACAAACTGAAAGCGCGTGTTCGACTTACTTGTAAGATCCGTGAACGTTCTTGCAGGTACCGTGGACGCACGGTTTCCTCTCGCACTCGTCGATGTCGTCCGCGCAATTCGGCCCCGTGAAACCAGGTGCGCACGTGCACTTGTAGCCGTCCTCGAGCGAGCGACACTCGGCTCCGTTTCGGCAGGGCGACGACGCGCAGTAGTCCTGTCGCTCGCAGTGCTCGCCTGAAAGAAACAAAACGCCAGGCGCTTGTTCAACGTCTCACACCGACGCACAATCTCGTTACGGGCGACAGACGCCGCGCGTTAACATTGAGAACACGATTCAATCTCGAAGGAACGAAATCCACCCACATCGGGACGACGGTCTTATCTCACAAGCGAGTCAATCAGCCTCTTTCGTCACACGAAAGCGAACTTCGTAACGTAAATGCAATGTAAATGCGAAAATATCTCGGATCTTTAATTAAACTTTGTTTATTTGAATCTTAGATAAGACTTTTTTTTTTCAATTCACATACGCGCGCAAACCAAATTATTATCGTCCGATAACCGAGACTCTCGATATTTATTACAAAACCGGTCGCTCTGCCAGACCATTGCAACACGCTCGCTTAAGACCTTCTTAGACCGAACGCGTTGCGGTACAAAAAGCGTTAGAGTGAAATTTCGTAGATAAAGATTTCAGTCGAAGATAAGAACAAACATTTTTCAATTCGACGTTGCTTGCAAACTAACGTTCGCTCGCCAAGTAGAGATATCTACTTAAGATGGCGGTAATACCGGACACGGCATGTATCCCGTGGTATCTAAGGCGAGCGTGTTTCTTTCTCTCTCTTTCTCTCTTTCTTTCTCTCTTCTTCTTGCGAGCAACTGATTAGTGAAACTAATTACCGGAGTCGCTACTTGTTCCCTCGTGGCTGAGATGTCTTTGCTTCTGCGATTTGCGCCGTATACCAGCGACCACTTTAGCGGTGCTCATTTCGAGCAAATTGCGCGAAACTATTTTGCTTTGTTACGTGTTTTATCGAACAAAATCAAGCGTTTTGTATTTTGAGCTCAACAAAGACGCAAAAAAGATTTTGTTTATTTAAATACATTACAATCTTGTTCTAAATCTCTTTCAGAAAAAAAGTATTTAAATTTCCAATATTTCACGATTAAATTAATTGAAATTAAATCGATACGTGAAATAAAATCTATTGTATTTTTTTTTAAAGATCGTTTTGCTTCATTGTCTTTTATCAAAGAATTATCGAAACGCAAGAAACTGAGCACCACTCGTGCAAAGGTACCGCCGCAGGAAAATACCGCGTGGTTCTCCGCCAATTATCCTACAAGTACACACTTCAACCTGCCTCTTTCCCTCTTTCCTCGTTGTTTTTTTTTTTCTCTTAAAAGTCCCCAAGTTTCTAGATTTATTCGTCAATTCGTTGATATACGGTAGCCGATTGTTGTAAATATCAATTGTCGATGTTTTAAATTCCGCGAGTATGGAATATTAAAATTACTCGCGCGAAAGAGAGTGAGAGAGAGAGAGAGAGAAAGAAAACGAGTGCCGATATCTTTGAAAAAAATTCATGTCGCGAATGCTCCGATCATTTCGATACCGCGGCGCGCATACATACGTACACAGTGTCTTCCGATAGCGCGGGAATGCGAATTTACTGTTACAGAGCTCCGGTCTCGACGTTTCTTTATGACTCGCGGCGATACAATGCAAACTAGTTAATTGCGGCGCGTTATCGTCACGTCTATCTATTAACCTTGCTATTCAACCCGTACGAATCGATAAGCATTTATTTAAGCATTCGATGACTAAGACGACCTATTCATCGGACTTAATACGGACTCGCGCAATTGTATTCCTTCAAGGATTTCCATAGCTTTTTCATTAACGCGTTGACAGCCGCGGCTAATCGCGCGATTGTTATAAGCCGTTTTTATTTTTACTTTTTTTTTTTTTATTATCGGTGCAATTTATCATGTTGTTAATATACCAAGTACAGCTAGAAATTATTATTATTATTTGGTTTTCCGCACGATTTAGTGTCCCGTAAAGGCAAGTCAAAGCGACATTTACCTTAATTCGGTTAATATGTGTAAAGACTCATTAAAATAATATCCTCGCCATTTTACTCTTTCACGCATAAATAGAGAAACGTTTACCTGTGTATCCGGTGCTGCACGTGCACACGTATTCGTGCAACGACTTGAGATTGCATGTCGCTCCGTTGAGGCAGGGCGCGGAATCGCAAGCGTTCGCGATCGGGATCTCGCACAGACTCGCGGTGAAACCAACGGGGCAAGAACACGCGAACGACGGAGTGCCACCTCCGATGCTCTCGCGCACTCTGCACGAGCCGCCGTTTTGACAGCGCGATCCCGTGTAACACGGATTCAAGTGCTGGCAGTACTCTCCCACGTATTTCGATGTGCAGCTGAAACAGAATTTTATTCAGAGTCAGTTCTAGAATTTTTATTTGCCGGGTTGCATCTACCGGCCAATGTTTGAGCGCGGTAGATCGATTACGACTGTAAAAAGTGCAATGTACTTTTTCACACGTGTTACAAGTTTATAATAAAACTTTGTCGAAATTTAATCTTTATCTTTCGGCAAAAATATCTATTGCGTTTAGACGCTTTCAGTCTTGTGCGATTCTATCTAAATAATCAAAAGAAGATGAGCGCCAAGAACAGCAGCAGCATCTCGACAATTCAGAGGTGGGCGGTTTCGAGAGAAACCATAATGCGTTCTCGCGAAAAGGCACGGTTCCGCCGCGTTGCGGTCGAGACTTCCACGAAAGGTTCGAAAAGACGTGGAGAAAGAAAGAGAGAGAGAGAGCCTCTCTCTTTGTGGCCGGCCCCGTTACACGTGTATCATTAGATTCACCGGACGAGAGTACCTAAAATTTCTCGCGCGCGAGCGCTACTCCTCTCGCAGAGAGTTCGTTGCGGAATTCATCGTTTCGCGTGAAACGGCACGAGAAAAAGGGGAGCGCGCATGTCCCTTTACAGAGAAACGTGGTCCTTTCGTGAGATCTCCGCGATGGAATTGAAGAAACCAATTTGTTCGCTCACAATGCGCGTTTCTCCGATTCCTCTGTTCCGTCTTCGAATTCGTTCGCGAGCGAATTTATTCACGACCTGTATAGGTATTTGGGAACCCGCGACGATTATTCGCGCGCGTCGGATTACCATCGACGATCTCGGAAGATTCGCGACGGATTAGATGCACAAAATACCGTTTCAACGGCCGAAGTCAACGACCCGCGCGCTCGTTTCTCTCTCAATAAGGAAATTATATTGCCGTGTTCTGTCAGCTTTCGCGACAAAAAGGCGCTGTTCTAACGGGCCCTAATGATCGCCGGTTCGCTTCATATTGCGAGTCTGCGATCGATCCAAGCCGTTTCCACAGGGAAGAGTCCCCCATCGATATGAGCGAAAAGGGGAGAGAACTTCGTATATCCTTAAGGTAAACCCGCGTCTTCTTACTCCGACCGTAAACGATTTTTCCCAGTCGCCGTTCTTTACGACGATCTCGCACACAGAACCATCGCACACGACCTCCGCGTGCACACATTCTCTCTCGATCCAGAACCTTCATTATCTTCTTACAGCGCGGGACAAATTGCGGGATGTTTACGAAATGAGTTCGCTCGTTGCTCTTGAATTTATGACACATCAATGGCATTGACCCGCATTTATTTTTTTTCCCCCCTCGCTGAAAATTATTGTCGGAAAAACCTAATCCACCGCAGAATCCTAATCATCCGCGGCTCAATTACCCGCAAGATCGAGAGTACACACACGTGCGATTTGAGCAACGTGTGCGTGCGTGCGTGCGTGCGCGCACAACCCATTAAATCGAAGAGGCTTTATCTCGACTTCTTTTACCGTTTTCCATCGCGCGATCGCTCGCAGACTCGCAGTCTCGCTATAAACGGAAGCGGCGATGATTCCACAACCATTACTCGTACGCGGCAGCAAGTTTTCTTCTCGACTACCGGTTAGGGAGTTGCTATTTGGATTTATTGACTTCCACACATATGATACTCCAAATGAACAAAAACCACTTGAAACGAAATCAACGCGAACGTTAGAAGAAACTGAAATCAGAGAGATATGATCAAACGCGCTATGATCGGAAGCGACGCGTGAAAAAGCACACGACGCGGCGCGAGCATGCGTGTCTCTGTATAACGGATTTCGATTATTTTTACATAAAATATTTTTATACGCGTACTGGCGTCTCAATCATCGCACAACGTAAAAAAAAATAAAAAAATCAATTAGAAACACGCGTTAACACGGTACAGCGCGGTGTCTGCAAAACCGATAACGTAATCAGAACATCGCGCGCAAGATCGCAATTATCGATGAACGTTACACACGGATGTATCTCACGGGGCTGGATAATCTTGCGAATACGTACAGATAAGTATCCCTCTTGTAAGCGCCGTAGATAAGTACGTACGAGCGAGGAGCCACGAGAGATTAGATTCGTGTTATGCAAATTATCAATTCATATCGGTGTGGCTTCTCCTATCCCGTGGTTATAAGGATTGCGCGCGCGCGTTTTTTCTTTCAATCCGCGAAGCTTCTTCTTCTGAAAGCAATATTCGTCGTTTGCGCAATTACGGATACGAGTGATCGTAAATTACTCAGACCAGCTCGTCGGTGTTTAGTCCCGAACGCGGGAAAAGGATCGAGCGCGCGCGATTCGAGATAAGATTGTCGCGCGTACCAGAGACGCGCACACGCAATTTCGCACGTTTATGAACGAAAACGTTTTATTTTCCACGCAAGAGAGACGGCTGCGTTTGCTAATTGCGACGGTCATCAATTACCGAGTTATTTAAGCGCCATTTTAAAGTCGACGCTCGTAAACGAACGATTTGTCTTACCGAGAGGCGAAGCGCATGTGCGTGCGTGCGTGCGTGAGTGCGTGCGTGCGTGCGTGCGTGTTACACGTGTTCGCGAGAATATATATACGATCCAAAAAAAAAAGCATATTTCGCAATATTCAGCGTTCAACCGAGTGCGAACGATACGTTGTGACACACTATCGCGATACAATGTTACGAAGTCAGACACTCGTAATGAAAACTTCGTAATATCATTAAGTCATTAACCTTTAGGCCGCCGCAAAAGCTCCTTTTGGGGCTTCATACAAACCTCGAGATTCCACATAACGTGTGTGTTACTAATATACACGAAATCTTTGAGAAACAAAATACACTATTTTAATGGGGAAAAATGCCGGCGGTCTAAAGGTTAAGTATGTGAGACTTGATAAATATATATATATATTTTATATATTTATAAACGAGTATTCGTCGAGTTTCATAAATAATACGAAAATACGACTGTATTGTCACTAACGTGCTTTGTTGTGGCTCATCTTCCGAGCCGACTAGACAACTTCTCTCTTCACGACGCTAACTGATAACTCAAACAAACCGGCAGAATACGTCTCCGTTGGCAGATATGGAGCATATTAAGATGCATCCTAAGTGAGTGGAAAAACACGGAAAATTCGATCGGTAAATAAAATGTTCAAGCTGATTGTAGGCACTTTCGAGTCGCGCCGATGATTTGCACATTTAAGAGTGCGCGGTTTATTATACAAAGCTCGAATAAAATATATATTAGAAAATGTTGACGTATCTAATACAAACGGAAACTGAGGGTGTCTTACGTCACAGTTTTAGCCTCGTTTCGCATAATGAAGATTATTGAAATAATCGTACGCGCCATGTGCGATCGAGAACGTGGGAGTGCGAAGTTCCTACTGGTTCCATGCCAATTTCCGCGGTCTCTTCCTAGTTCGCGAACGAAGTTCTTAATTCGTTCACACGACAAATTAGCAAACACGCCGCGTTCCTAGCGAGTTTGGATTACGCTAAAACTTATAATTCATTCATTTCTAACACTTTCACTTTGGACTAGTTGAAACGACGCGTTATCTAAAGCAGCAAAGTTTTATTCAATGACACATCGATCGCATTTAATTTACTCGGCGGTTTGAGAGAAAAGCGCGTAATTGTTCTCCAATTAATTGAATAAGGCAAGAACTCAAGATCTTTCCGATCTTCGCGAGGAACGAACGTATCATCGAGATGCAAAAATTAATAAAGACGGATCGTCGAGATACACCGCACACGTGTTCGCAGACACGCCACATACGCACACGTTTGCGCGTAAGATCGATAGCCAAGATTTCCGCGAAATTATCGACGCGGTATCATCCGGAAATTAACGGATCGCCGGCCGAAATTGCCTCGTAAATCCGAGGCGTTCTCTCGCCTGCGCGGTCCTTGCCTCCTGTCTCCCCCTTTGCAGCAAGGCATGATAAATGACCGTGTGCGCGTTCTCCTCGCGACTTCGCCATCTAAACGGGCATCTGATCGCGCGATACTTCGGTGGTAAGTCTTTACCCGTTCTCGAAGTTTAATTGACGAGAAACGCGATACCGAATCGCGGCGTAAATAATAAATTTCTCACCATCTGTCGTAACAAGTGGAAGTGTTTTTTTCTCAGAGAACAAAAAAAGAATATTTTTTTTAGTTTTTATTATTAACAAAAATCGCAACTTCGTGAAAAATCAGGACGAAAGATAAGAGAAAAGAATAAAATAAAAAAGACGAGAAGAGAGAAATATAGGGGTGGGAGGGAGAAAAGAGAAAAAATATAAAAGCGACTACCGTCATCCCCCGCCGATAATACGCGGCACTTAGCACTAAAATGGCAGCCTCCGGTGTCATTACGTATCGTCCACTTAGCCGGTAATAACCCGGCAATCCCAGACGGAACGGAAAGCGAAGCGTGAGCAAAACGAGCTCGAGCATCTCGAATCAGAAGGAGAAGAAGAAGGAGTAGCGTCTCATCCCTGCCTCTCTTCTTCCATCTCGGTTTGATCGGACTTCGAGAGAGCGACGCGATAAGTTGCTGATCGGCGAGTCCCACAAACGATACACGTCGAATTGTTCTTGGAAATCGCGAAGAAAGGCACGGGTCCCCCGAGAGGCTTGAATTAATTGCAAGCGAGAAATGTGAATGACATAATTGTCGAAAATGTGTCGACAAAATCTTTTACACGATTAAATATTACTCGCGAGATTAAAACGGTAATCTTAAACGTGAATTCTTATATATATATATATATAAAATCTTCGAGGTAACACGCGCGTCTCTAAAAGTGCGCACGTCGTACTTTTCTTTCGTCGAGATGGATGATTACCGGATGTCGAGAAATGTGAGCCATCGCCGTTTAAGAGGATAATTTTTCTGTAAACGAATGAGGATCGAGCGGTCCGTAACGAGATCTGTGAGAGATCGTCGTTAATTATCACTCCCGTCAGCACCAGACGGACATACGCCTCGCTCGTACATTGTAATCTTTTTTTCGCGTTTCTCCTCAGTGATCAATAACTAAACGTCGACGGAAATATGTCGAAAATAAATTTCTATCTTTTTTTTAATTGAACAAAAAATAAGACGTTGCTATCTAAACTTTCTGTAACAGCGTTTTGTATGTCAAGAATACAACATCTTCATCGTCCGCGGGTGAACGTCTTCCCAAGTGTCGAAAAATATGATCCCCGGACGACCAAAAAAAAAAAAAAAAAATCGAAGCGAAGCGACGAAAGATAAAGGTATCGCTTATTATATTGGCCGCCGGGTGATTATCGAATTTCGGACCGGAACCGACCGACTTCTCGAAGGGCCGCGATGAATTCCCGAGCTTCTTTCGGCACGAGTTCGAATTACTTCGGCGAACGAAAGAAGAAGCGGAAAGGAAGCGAAAGGATGGAAGGAACAACGAAGAGGGAAGAGATGGAGAAGGAGGAAAGTACTTGCGCGCGAGAGAGGAAAAGGGGTAAAAGACAGCTGTTATTGGTGGCTGTTAGGAGAGCAACACGCTTCGTCGGTCGCATTAACGACTCGGCCGGACCGCGATCGCCCGTTTTTGCGAGCGCCGAGAAGATCGGCCGCCGCTTTTTCCGCTCGTCTTCGAACACGAGCACAATTGCACACTCGTCGAAAAGCGCCGGACCGCCGGCGATCGTTTCATGTGGGCGAGAGAGACCCGGGACGATCTTTCGGCGACGAATGATCGATCACTCAATGTCGCTCGCTACGTGATCTCGCCGCTCCGGGCGATTCGCGCAAGAAATAACTTACGCGAACGTTTACCACATCGAAAAGAGATAAATTGTATCCTACATTCGCATCCTCGATGTGAATCAAGTCGATGTTAAAGATCTACGAATTATTGAACTACGAGAGTTTTGATGAACAAATTATTATATATCTTCTCGCGGTCGAACTTCTTCCAGGATGTCAGCGATATGCAAAAACATTCTCAACTATTTTCTGTGTCCTCCATGTCAAAGTAATTTATTTTATAACAAGTACAAATTTATTTTGTTTATAAAAAAAAGGTATTCCATTGACTTATTTATATTGTAAGATATAAATGCGTCTTTTGTATTTGATCTGATTGTTAACCTGTGCGTACAAAAAAATATTGTATACATATTAGACATATTAGACAAAGTAAAACAAATTTTTAAACAAATATTATAAAATCTAGCGTTTTTAAAATCTATGTGCTTCACACATTTTTTATTTTTTTTATTTTTGCACGCGTAACAAAGTGAGATTATACATATATAAGAGAAAAAAATAATATTCGCAAAAACCTCTTGCCATTTTCCCGTCCACTTACACTTAGTTTTCGTCATCTGTCTTCATATTCCTTTCGTCAACAGTGAGCTTTAAAGTGTATCGGAAGATCTCTAGAATCACGATATCGAAAATCAGTTTCACAAAATGTGCAGAAGGCCATACCATATGTAAGTTTAAAGTACAGACATAACGCTTTTGTGAGCGAACTTTCTTTTTCGGCCATCTTTGTTACTTTATCCTTGCATAAGAAGCATCTTCTCGTTCTCATGTCACTTTCTCTGTTCAACAACAACAGATCTCGTTAATTATCCGCGATTGTTATTTCCAAGATTTTCAACTGAATTGCAAACAGAAAGGAACAAAACAACAACCGGTTTTCGTGAGTCAGCTGACTTGAAATTGCTACCAAATTCCGAGCAGATCAAAATTTGGCATCAACACTTATCGAGAATAATATTAGCGGAACGTTAGCTTTAATAACGCGCGGATCTGTTTATAACACACCTGTTTGTTTTGACTCAAATGACTTCGGTATTTCGTTCGAAACGATTGTAGCCAATCTGTTCGCGATCTGTTAACAATTTATGCTTACCGATTTTGTTCATTGTTAGCGGGAAGAGTGTTAACGAAACTAACACCTGCAAATTCCATCTTTTTATATTTTATTCATCAAATTTTCCGGATACGTACGATCTCACTTGTAAGATTTTATCTTCAAAGATAAAATATATCCAAGGTTATATTCACCTCGCACACAGGTTGAGTGATCTCGTTTATGATCGAACACAGAATGCGCATGTATGACGATCGTAACGTCTTATTTGAGGCGAATCTACAATGCTGCTTGTCGCACATTTCACTACTGAAATTAACAATAGGTTCGAACGATCAAATGCGATTGGTCTGAGTTCTAGTGACTTTTTCTCTATCAAACCGCGTTCTCTTGAATTTATTTCTAGACCTATTTGGTTCGATCTTGATCTGTTTAAGATGATCTTGAGATGAACTTAAAACGATCTTAAATATAAGATCGGACTATGATATTCATAAGAGAAACCATGAAAAATGAATAGCGTTCCGCGAGGAAAGCCTTACTGTGTTTATTTATTCTGTTAGCAAGAGAAGACAAAAGTGAGAAAGAGAGAGAGAGTCGGCTGTTGTCGACCTCGCGCGAACTTGACAGTTTCGGAAATCAATGAAAAACAAATTCTTCAACTTGTTGTTGAAGAAACACTCTTGTTCGCGATTCAAATATTATATTAAATATTGCGTAAAGAAATTAATTTTACTCGAAATACGTAAATAAAATTCTATTTATAGCTTACGTAAAATAAAACCGGTAATCTAAAATTTGCTTTAAATGATGGGATTCGAAGATCCCTCGTTGCCGCGAGCAACAAGTCGTCGCAGATGACGTCGGTCACGGTGAATAAACGGGTCCCAAAGAAGAGACTCCTCTTCGAGGAAGTGAGTCCTCGGCTGAGTTGCGCAGTATCACGAAAACTCATCTGGAAGTTGGCCCTGCGCCCGCGGTACGATGGCGAACGGAGACAGAGAGAAAGAGAAACGCGGCTGTTCGAAAACCGAGAGATCACCACCCACCATCAATGCTCGGTGGACCGCCCAACCACTCGTGCCGGTTCCATTAGTGTCTCGGCTTGTAATTTGCCGCGCCGAATGTTAATGGACTTCGGAGATCTTTCGTCTCCCCCCGTTCTCTCTCCTCCACTTCTCTCGTTCTCCTTCTCGAAAAACTTCTTCGGATACCCATTCAGTTAACCGCGTCCTTGCGTCTTGAGGACCAAAGTTCAGAAAAACCGACCACCGAACCCGAGAAAGTGTGGTAATCGACGTGAGTAATAGGAAAGGAAATATTGTCCCTCTCACTCTCTCTTTTTTTTTCTCGGTCTAGTGGCGTGTAATTAGTCCGGGAGGCTGATTACGCCGGCAAACCGCTAATTAAGAAACGCCAGTCGGCGGCACCGTCGTCGTCGAATTAGCATCCATTAAGATCGGGAGCGTCGCCGGGACGGTAAACCGATTGTTGATGCCGATTGTTTCGAGGGAGTTGTTGGTGCTCCGAAGGGAAGAGGTCAATGGCGGTTCGTCGAATAATTAAGGGTCGACGGACGCGATCAATTAACGAGAGAGAAGGAAGTCGAAAGAGTAGGAAGCTGTTTGCGATTCGATCGCGCTTGTTTTGCATTGTAAGAAGCATATATATATTGCGAAAGGACGCACGTGCGTTTAATTATGCGCGCGTGGGTGAGGAATGCGGAAGCTACGGGGAGGAAAATGTTCGCTTCGCGATCGGCATCGTTCGGTGTTTCGAGACGAGAGGTCATGGGGGTAAAAGAAAACGCGCTTTTGTGAACGAAGTGGCGGCAAGACCGAGCGCAACTTCCCACGTGGATAATGTGACTGCGGGCTAGAGGGTTTCGCGGATGCTGTTTACGAACACGGTGGCAAATAACTACCCCTCACGGGGATATCGAATTGCTGTCGGATAATCAATAATCCGTCGATAAATTCCGTCTAGTCACAGTGACATGATAAAGAATTTAAAACAAATATTTATTCTGTGTTTTTTTTTACATTTAATATATTTTCAACATAAACTACCAAATTAATAAAATTTAATCGTCTGAAAACTTTTAAATACAATTTAAATAAAACAATTGTATGAGTTATTAGACTCTTAAATAAAATCGTGATGTTTGGAGAAAGTTCGCGAATTCGGAGCAGAATCCAAAAGTAGAGAGAACGAAAACCGCGACGTGTTCCCGTGAGAAGAGGACGACGACGTGTGTCCTGCGGCTTTTGAAACGTAACACTCGGTGGCTCGTGTGGTCGACACGATCGTAAAATGCGAGTGCCCCGTCGCCGATGATTGCGACAGCGAGCGTGTTTTGAAAGAAGCTACGTGTACGCACCGTAGACAGGCCGTTGGCTTTTTTAACACGCGATCTGCGGTAACGCCATAGGTGATCGCGGTCGTGTTGCTCCGTACACGTAGCCACGCACGTGCGTATACACTAAAGTAGAAAAGTGTCGTCGCTTGTAATACGCGCGGCGCGCGTACCGCAAATCGCGATATCCACCTCGTCGAAGCGAATACGAACACGGAAAAAAAAAGTTTTGCTATTATATGGTCAGCAAAAAAATGGTTGACCCTACAAAATTTTTTGTTTCATCAACAAAATGTTTTGTTGGAAAAACAAAAATTTGACTAAACTTAACAAATGTATTTTTGCTGGCCATATAGTAACTAATTTCTCGCTATTCTAGCAAATCTTTTTTTTCCGCGAAGAAATATCTTGCACTTTCAACTAGAAAGGATTTTGTTTTTTATTGTTAATTAATTATTTTGCGTTCATCTTCTTGTGTTAATTGTAACTTTCATTATCTTTTGAGTTTAGTTTATTGATCAAGTATCGGTAAAAAGTCAAATACGTTCCGAAATCGATTCTTTCTTCCGCGCGCGGTCGCAAACAAATTTGTTTTCACGTTTTCAATTGCGAACGAAAAATTCCCACGCGTAAGATCTCCATTAACCGGACCGTCGCGTAATAAACCGCGCTTGCTTTTACAGTGCGTAATAATAAACTTTATGCGCGCTCTCGAGCATGTAAAACAGAGACCTCGTTTTTTGTCAGCTGTCCTTGAGTGACAACGACGATTGGTACCATGTGTATCGCACCACCAGCTTTGCTTTTAACGAAGCTATCGAGTGCAAAGGGGAATGAGAAAGCGAACGAAAGGAAGAACGAAAGTAGAAGCGGACGAGAAAGAGAGCACGGGAAAAGGTGAGTGGGTTCTCACGGAGAGGGCATTGGTTTATTTTTGTGCTCCCTCGCACTTCAAGGGTGGTGGTTCATTGATAAGGTAATGGTCCCATGATACGTCGTTAAGTTTAACGTCCTGAGAACGTAATGCGACGCGCTCAACAAATACATCGCTCGCGCGACCGACAAGTGTGAGAAGAGCGCAGAGGAGAAGAATATCGTTACTTCCATCCCCCCCCCCTCCCTCGCGTTTCTCTAAAACACATAAACATGACGCGCACAGTCAATGTTTCCTCATTTACTAAAAAACTTATCGTTTCACGTAAAACACAGAAAAAGATACAAACGACGTTAATTTGTTTTTTACTTTACGAGTTACCACTTCCGGTTTGCGAGTTCTCCGACGCAAGAGACTTCGCGTCGCGCGACATAGCGCGAATATATGTTTGGCGGCCATATGGGTCATCGTGCGAAAGAATTAAACGCTAAAACGCACGAAGAGAAGAAAAGGAACAAAAGAAAAAAAACGTAGAGAAGGATGGAAAAAGAAGAAGAAGGAGGACGAGTCTTCCTCTCGCCACCGAGATGCGAGTCGTATTGCTGACAGTTTACGGCGTCGGTATGGCGTTTGCGTAGCGCCATGTGTCTGTGCTCCTTCCTCTTTTTCTCCCCCCCCCCCCGACAATTCTCTTCACCCCGGTGCTTCTCTTCGACCGGATAGAAAAAGCGATCCCCTGTTTCTCTTTTTTTTTTTTTTTTGCCGGGAGCGTGGCAATGATATTTCCGTCTGCCTACTACGACCCGGCAAACAGGTCGTCGGAGTGTTTTTCTACGTTGGGCCTCATTTTTCTCCCCGTGACGCGCCTAAGTATTTTACGTTCGTCCCGCTTCTTGCGCCCGTTCTCTGGCAGAGAGATCGCGTTAGAAAATACACACTTTCCTCTTCAAAGACCTTCGGAATTCGAGGGATCGTCTCTCGCATTAATGAGGACGTAAAGAGAGACCACACGGAGAGAGCGAAATAATAAATAAAACTTACAAAACAAACTCACTTGCCGAGTAGCTTTCAAAACTAGTTTTTTTTTCTAGGTAATAAAAAAAAAAAAAATCGCTCTTTGCTTTCTTCGAGAATAATTTTGAGAAATTAATTCGCGCAAAAAGAAAATCTCGAAATAAACTTGCGCAATTGCAATTTTCTCTTCGAAAGCAAAAATGTATAAATGATGCGAATTAGTAGTGCAAATGTACCTCGGCAATTCTTGGCGAACGTGTTCGAAGAAAGATGTATCCGCTGCCGCTGAAGGAAGAAGCGATTTGCAAGGCACTTACGAGCGCACGTGAGGGTCTGATTGTCAGATCTTCGACTTACGCAGAGAAATAGAGAAAGAGACAGAGAGAGAGAGAGAGAGAAAACAGATTACTATCGTAATCGTACGTATGTGCGCGTGCGAGTGCGCGCATATATTCTCGATGGTCGATCGCTCTGATCTCGTCAAGGTCTTTCAGGTGTGGCTCGCCTCCGTATCGAGAGAATACAACGTACCGACGTTGGCGATAATAATCGAGATGCATGGCCGGCGCAAGTTATCATCCGCGCGCCCGCTACATACACGTCGATGAATACGACCGCGCGCGCAATTTAATTTTATTACCGGAATATCTCGTTACCCTCGTAAGAAACGCAGCGCAATAATATACCACCGAGGGGGTATATCCAGCTACCATTGCAACAATCTCCAATATATCACCGTTTTAATTACCGACGTGTTTCGACGGACGTTATTAAAATTAACGACGCGCCTTCTCGATATACTCGCGTCGCGCGCGCGCGCGCAACTCGCTCGTTTCGAAAATCGAGTACGAACATCCGTTACGACAACTTTTACGCCTGCCGGTCACGCTTTAGCAGAAAACGACGCGCGCGGCGCGCGAAACCGCAGCGACGAGATTGCGCGCGGTGAACCCGCTTATTCGCGTTTACGCCGATGTAAAACTTCAACCCGGGTCGACCGCGGACAGATACTACCGAGGAGGAGGTCTCCTCCTGCACATCTTCGATGTGGATCAAGGTGGGACTCGTTTTCCTACGGAGTTCCCAGAAACCCTTCCTCCGTTTCTTCGGCGCTACGTGAGCAGAGACACGGTCGCTTGCGTCCCATTTTGCATAGGAAAAAAAACAAAAAAAAAACATAGTACCTGTACTATATTTTGCACAACAAAAGAATAAGAGATTCCGCCTTTTGCCGCGATGTGAGAAAATTCTGTGTGTTAATCTCTCGGTATAATTGCGGCGCCACTAAATCTAGATTTATTCTCGGGTGGAGTCGCGCGTGCAGAAATACTGCGAATACCACGAATAAATATGCCAACTTGTGCAAGCGTCACGTAACTGTACTCACGTCCGCAGGAGGGAAGGACGGTTTTTTGCATATTTGTCTGACGATAAAGTGAATTTTTACGCGCGGATCAAGAAATAGACACGCGCATAAATATTAATAATGTTCCAGGCGCGATATTGACGTCACCAAACTTATTTGCAAGCGACATTCCGCAATTATCTTACCGATCGGAGCTTATCGTCGATCTAACGATCGACTCCACGTATGAGTCACCTTTCACATGCGATAATTAGAATAGAATAGACGTCACTCTATTTCTCGAATACATATGTATCTGATTTATTTTTACCGCGCTAATATCCGCCTGGAACGCATTATCGTCGATTCAAGTGGTTGTTCTCTCCGCGACGTTAAAGGCTCGAACTTCAGACACGGGTGTGTGTGTGTGTGTGTATATAAAGACGTACGCGAAATAGTATGCAAATAACCACCGTAATATCGGTAAACTGCCTACCAATCGACCTCGACACGCGACCTCATAGTAGCGAGATGTTACACAGGTCGACGCGCGCACCTACTTCGTCTTCGAAGCGCGCGCGAGCCAAAGTACATACGAAAGTAAGATCGGTGGGAATCGAAGTCCGCCAAGGCTGACCTCATGAGCGCGATGTCAACGAGCTTAAACTCTCCCGGCCATTGACGGCCGGTCGCTCTCTCTCCTCTCTCTCCTCTCTCTCTTGTCGATGAGCAATGAACGCGGTTTTTTCTAAACGAAAAAAAAAAAAACTGCCAAACGCGGCGCGAAGACGAATCTGATGAACGTGGAAAACAATTGACGCGTAATTGCGACCGGGAAAAAAGACCGAGGAGGAGCTTGAGAAAAGTGATATAATCAGCCCCGTAATTTTCTTCTACTGTCAGTAATGATAAAGAGGAACCTATTCTACCTCTCCCTCTCTCCTCGTTCTTTGATCGCGGGAATCGAGTGCTAACGAACTATATAAATGGCGGCTTCAAATCGAGTCTTAAGTTTGCGCCGCGAGTTGTTTTCTTCGCCGCGACCGCCGTGGCAATCAGGACGCAGTCACGATCAGAAAGTAGGGGGATTGTAAGCTTGCGAGAATATATATCTCCCCGTTGATAAAGAGGGCTCGGGTTGAGGGAGATAGAAAAGGGGAGGGAGGGAGGGAGGGAGAAGGGAGAAAAAGAGCGACCGAAATTGGTGAGAAGCAAACAAAGGGTTGCGGGAAACCGAGTAAATAAAGGACCGCAGATTCTATTAGCGACGGTCTGCCTCCCTCTACTGGAACAATAAAATGACGAGGCCGAGGGATGGACGGGCGGGGGAGAAGGAGAAAGAAAGAAAGAAAGAGAGAGAGAGAGAGAGAAAAGAAAGACTACTGAAGAAAAAAGGAAAAGGAGAAAGAGGAGGAGGAAGATGGCATCGCTCACAGAGCTGTCCGCTAATCTTCTTTCGTCTCCTCCCCTGGTTCGACGGAGGCGGATCGCGCTTTGTCTCTGCGGTTTTCTGCGAGCTGCTTCTCGCCGAAAGATATCGCGGCACTCTCCAGGAAATCCTCCCGACTGAGGAGGAGGAATGGATAATCAGAGAGTGAGCGAGCTCAGCGACAAACGCAGCGATTATCTCGAGAAAAAAATGTTTTCTTACTTAAATTACATTTTTTTTGCAAATATCAATTTGCGGTGTTGTGTGAACTGCGAGGTTTTTTCTTTCGAAATCCGGCAAAGTCCGTTGAAGACTCGCGAAAATCTCTTTCGATGTTACTCTGTTATCCAGAAATATTTGAGTATCGTGACACGAGATGTGTGTATAAAAAAAATAAAAAATAAAAAAATAAATCTCTCAACGTCGCCCCGAACGTTTGATGGAACCGCCCTTCACTCTCTCAATGACGAAGCTAATTGAACCAAGCGCGGCTCGCGGTTATTATTAGAAGTGACACTATTATAGGGGCGCGGATACATGTGTGAAAGCCGTGATGCACGTACGCATGTGCCTTTACGCGCGCGCACTTTCACGTTGCCATAACAACTGTAAAACCGAGAACGGACGCGACAATTTGTGTCAATATGCGCGCGCTTTTAACGCTGTTATAACCGTATAACACCGCGTGTAATGCGCCCCGTACCTTTCGAACCTTTTGCTCAACCGTTTGCTCTTGCTACTTAAGTGACTGCGTTTATATCTCGCGCGAAAACTTCAGATGATTATCTCGCTCGATCGTACGATCAATGCGAACATTAATAATTTATGTGTGCGCGTATCCAGAAGAAACTTTAAAATAAAATAAACTGGGGATCTAAGTGCTAAAGAGAGATAACGTAACAAAAAAAAAAAAACAAACAGATATAATACGCGTAATTCCTAAGCGTTCTCTGTCCTTCTCTGATCTCTCTCTCTCGGTAATCTTCCTTGAGGAAATCGCTACGACGTTTTCTCAGAGTGTGAATTCCGAATCGAAGTCTATCAAGAAAACGCGGCGCCGCTGCGTCATCTCAGTCCGCGTTAACCTACCCGGTTGTAAATTACGCGCTCTATCTCCGGAAATAGATTCCGCGTTTCTCGCGCAAGGTCTCTTCGTCGTGACAGGTAAGTAGGCGCATGTCTGATTTTGTAATTGCCGCGAGCTAATGACATTCTGACACACTACAAGCATGAGCGCGTAGATGTACGCGCTGAGAGCTGCCATAAGTGTTGAGGCAAGCTCGATTATACCGTCGTCGTCGTCGTCGTCGGTTGAAAATTTCGACGACGACGCGCGCGTATGAAGGCAAATGAGCGCCTGGGTTGATGGAAAGTGGCTCGAGCCTTTTTTTGCGCGCGAGGCTCGTTGCGAAGCCGCCTAATGCATCTTCGTCGATAATGACAGCAATTTGTTCGCCCCGACGCGCGGGCCCAACAATTCGAGACGAAAGCGGGTGAAACGCGCGATAAATTTCTATTACGGGTCGAGCACGAGCTCGGGCTAGTCCGTGATCGACAGATTTTATCGCGCGTCTCTTACGCGCGTCGAGAACGGTAGATCGTTAACTTCTCGCGATATAAAATTGTAATAAGAGCGTAACGAGAGCTGACAAAGATATCTGGAAAATCAACGGATCGATTTTGTCTCAACTTTCTCTAAAAATAATTAGCAGTAATTAACCCTCGACTATGCAATTACTTTTTTGTCAAGACTAGCACAACACAGGCGCGCGCTACGCGCAAGCTATTATTGTTTTTATTTCAACGTGTTGTGCCAGTAACCTGTCACCGCGATGACAGCTAATATATGTATACGTCTTACAAACCATATATAACATACATGATATACATATGAGAGATGTCAGAAATAACGCATGAAAATCAAACTCGAAAAATAAAAGAAAGAGAGGGAAGTGGAAAAACAACACGTGAATAAAGTGACGTGACAGGGCAAAAAGTAAAAAAGAGAATGTATATTATATATATACCGTAATCACGTGACCAAGATCAGTGACCTTAACATAGTCACGTTACCCAGATCACGTGTTGTTTTTCCTTTCTTCTTTGTCACGTGACTTTACTTTAGTTACGTTTTTAAGACACGTCACTAAAGTGCAGTCACGTTATACTTTAGTCACGTGGTGTTTTTTCTCTTCTCTCTGACTTGACTCACATGACTTTAAAAGATGCAAGAAGAGTTTTTGTTCCTTAGCATTTTGTTCTGAAGCAATTTAGACTTAAATAAAAGTGATCGGTTCAGTCGTTCTTGAGATATTGTTCCTTGAAAATCTCTTCATTTCTCAATTGCATCGAATTTCGCGTATAAGAGGCACTACCGTGCGTCTTGATACGTACGATATGAATCGAGAAACACATCCTAGAAACGTCCAATCAGTGTCGAGATAAAAGTGATAACAATCAATATTGAGAGAATCGATTGTGATTATTTACACACGCTTTTTCTGGTAGAATCTAGCAATTGTTAAACTGAAAAACTTGTTCTATTCTACGTGAAATGTTCTGTAAATTGTAAATTGCGCATTACAGCGAACTATGAAATGCGCGAATCGAAATATATGCAGATGAAAATGCGCGCATATTGCACGCGTAAATTGCGGCGTGCTCGTACGAACGTCAGAGGGAAGTTCTATCGCCGCGAGGGGCGGAGCGGCGAAAAATGCATTCGCTCTACGCTAGCGAACCGAGAATAGGGCGGCTCGCTCGCACAAAGCAGAAGCGAGTAAGTAATGAAGCACATCCACGCGTAATGTCGGATCGTTCGTGCAATCGCGCGCTTTTCTCTGTTCACAGAATCATAATTACATTAAATATAAAGTTTTCTCTTCAACAAAAAACTCCGAGAAAGAAACTGGTAATATTTTCAATATATCCACTTCAAGTTTTTTTATCATAATATGAGAGCGACCTTCGGCAGTACGTCGATCCTAATTGCGAGATCACGAGCGCGGAGTTAAATTCCTTCGCTCGTCTCGGGCGAGGAGTCGCATCCCGCTTTGCGTTCTCGCAAAAAAGAGTCGATCTGTCACGAAGCGCGGATCACGTGATTTACTTAATGTCATTAGAACGATAAAAATGCGCGATCGGATCGCCGACGCGAGAAGCCGCGCATTGCCGCGGCGTTCAATCTCGGTAATAGCAGCAGAGACGGATTCCGCGCGCGTTGCGTGGAATCCGACCGGGTATGCGGTAGAAGCGCGCTTTTAATGCTTCGAACGGTTCTCCCCGACGGTACATGCGTATAAACCCGAGTATGCTATTCCGCGAAAGAGAGACCGAGCGTTCTCCGGGGGGGAGGGGGCCCCGCAAGTGCTCCCGGCGGCGGAGATGGGACGTACGCGCTTCCGGTACTGTAATGCGCGCGGAAATTAACGCGTCTCGCGTAACGCATCGCGGCAATCACACAACTCGACAAAAGAGCGAGTCGAAAGGCCGCTCTTTGCCGACGAGGACTCACCTCGGGGACTACCTCCGTTAAGTCACGGCAGCTCTCCGGCGCAGTGATGCGCGCGATCATCGGTGGGAGGAGAAGGAGAAGCGGCAACGCGTGTAACGCGAGTACTTTTATGCTCTAATGATTGAGGAAAACAATAGTTTACGGGCGAGTACACCTGCGAGGCGCATCATCGCGAAACGAGCAGTCTGAAAGCGATTTCGTTCCCTTTCATGAGCGATTAGCGATCGCAGAGGGAGTTTTAATCGTCTCGCTTGATGCTGTGAACTGCGAAAAAACACGAGTGACGAAAGAAATCAAATAAAAGAGCGCGGTAACCGAAACTTTATACAAATTTTTTTTAACTCGTCGACATTTATGATATCGAACATTAAATACAATTTGTGCGACTTTACGTCGTGTAATTGCGCGAGCGTGTGTGGATTTAATGAACACATTTCGATGATTGAGCCTCGAGCAACGTGGATTTCACTCATTGTCAGACTGGAACAGAGATAGAACGGGGGTGGGAACTCGTCGACAAGCGACAAACGAAAGGAATTAGCGAACACCGACGATAATGTGGCTACAAGGGCGCGGCAAATATTTCCATCGCCCTCAAACACACATATTTCCGCGTGTCCGTCAAAAATCTCGAAGAAGAGACACACGTGGTTACCCCCTCGTGCCTCGAGGAATTGCGCCGCGCGCGAGAGGGAGGAAAAACGAATGACCGCGGATGTACGGATATTAGCGGGAGGCGAAAGAGATAGACAAGAAAAACGAGACACGACGCGTGGAATGATATACACGGGACGAGAGAGAGAGCCGGGGTTGTAGCAAGAAGATGCAAAGGCGCGCTAAATCGTCGGTAGATACCCGTCTTCCTCGTCGCCGTTCCACCCTTGCTAACGATCTCGTACGTGGAGGCCCCTCATATGGGCCTCGTGTACGCACGCACGGCGCTCGCGCTTAGGCTTTGTGCACACACATCGGCGAAACGATAAAAGCGCGGATTCACCACGCGCGTGCCAACGTGCCACAATTTTAAATAAATGTTGAATCTTATATAAAAACTTCGAGAAAGTTGTCTCAGTAAAAGATACTAAAAAAAACTAATGTGTAAATTAACACCAATTACAAAATTAAGTAATTAAAAATTAAATAAATTTGCGAACGGTAGGAAATGAAGGCGAGTTGTTTGTTTACAAAACTGTAAATTTGTATGTTTTTTTTTTTTTTTTGACACTACGCAATAAACTGACAAAGATGAGTGAAACGAGATATCGTTGAAGCACAGCGCTTGCGCGCCATTGTGCACGAGCCCTTATTCCCTACCACGCGATGTACACCTCCTCACGATGATTACTACTACGATTGCGATGTAAATCGCAGGCCCACGTTCAATCACGTGCACACGGGTGTAAGTCTTCTTCCCCACCGTGGCCTTCGACTGCGTCTTCTCGGTCCGACCGACGTGCTCGTTGCTCTTCCCTTCGCTTCCTGACGGAGATCGAACGTGTGCTGCCGACGTGATCCGCACGACAGAAACGAAGAGCCGCGGGCTCGACTCGCTATTCTAATGTCGATACCGAAGACAAGGGGGGTTGGCGATTCGAAGGTAACGTTTTTTTTCTTTGAAACACTCTCGCGCAAAGACATTAGCTTCGGCCGGTCTCGCGTGAGTGAAATATTTTGCGCATGCTCTCTGAGCGAAACAGAGGAAACGCCGGCTGCGTCTATAATCTTAAATCCTTCTTTTTTTTTCAGTTTCCAAAAAAAAAACGAGACAATTAGATCAAATAAATCACCAACGAAAAACACGAAAATTAAATTTTGAGTACAGTATAAACCGGGTTTAATGCCACCGTTCTCTAGACCGTCGTTATGTGCCGGTTTTTTGCCTCGATGGCTCGAATGTACGGTTCGAGATTGCGTTACACGTTCGGTCTGAGATTACGCCACGATTCTCTCCACGTGTCCTTCGAGCGGCCGAACGTGACGAGAACTGGAGTATTCGCTTCGCAAAGCACCGGCGAATTACCGTCGCGCAATTATCCGCGATCGGCTCCGCTTATATCCCCATTTCTTTCACCATCCGAGCAATATCCAAGCGGGTAACGATAACACCGGGGGGCTATTAAATCGTGTAAACGTTGGATCGTTTCCGCGTGGAATCTCGAGGACACGCGGCCACGTCATCGATCGCTTTTTTTTTCTCGCCTAATATAACCCCGCGGTACTTCCAGCGCGAACGTTCACGTTATGGCTGCAAACTGCCATTGCGGCGATGCTTGCAGGAGGATCGGCAAGCACTTCGATCGTTTTTACGCCGTGCTTGCCAGGTACACCTTCCTGAGCCCGCATAAGGCTACTTAGTAGCTTCGTCTCGCGAAGTTTCCACTTTTTGCG
Source organism: Pseudomyrmex gracilis (assembly GCF_002006095.1). NCBI lineage: Eukaryota > Metazoa > Arthropoda > Insecta > Hymenoptera > Formicidae > Pseudomyrmex > Pseudomyrmex gracilis. Next base: position 132,705 of record NW_018020650.1, read on the forward strand.
CAACTTCTCTCTCGCCGACATACACAGGATGTTAAAGGCAGGACATTACCGCCGTTCCCGGGCTATCGATAGAAAACGTTTCGCTTTATCGCTTCCTGTCGGTTTCTCCTCCTCGACTTCATTGCCCATATATGATGACCGCCTCATCTACCTATCTTCATCTTTTCCTCTTTTTTTCTTTTGCCTTGTTTCGTTGTTTTTCCCATTGCCAATGATATTTTTTTTATTTCGGATATCTTGAAATTCGCGCATCGAGATCGAATGTGGAAACTTTACGAAATATTCAGTTCAAAAAAAAAAAAAAAAAAAAGAAAAAAAACAACACACTTGGGTACATTAATTATCTATGCAGATATTAAAGATGATTGGTTTCTTCAAGAAAATATCGCTCGCATATCGAAAATAAGAAACTCCCAGAGCCTCTCCGTTTCTACATCGACCGCGAGCAACTTAGAAACACGAATTTCTCTTGCAACGATTATTTGAATTTTTTCATGCGAACGGCATTTACAACAGAAAGAATCACCGAGAGAAAGAGAGTAAAGTTTTCTCACAAGCGCGCCGTCTCCCTTTTTCTCTCTCGCTTTGCAACTTTTTCTTACGTGTAGAAAATAGTCTCTTCGCCACATCGACGTGGGTCGATGGCCGTTGAATGCGGCGGAGAAACCGGCGTATGCACGCGAAGTGTTCGAAGCTTCGGAAAGATAAGACGAAGAAGACGAAGAAAAAGATAGAGAGAGAAAGAGAGGAAGAGGTAAGATCGTGACAAAAATGAACTTTCATCGAATTACGCTGCCGCAACCGGGTTGACGCGCGTCGTGTGTACGCGCGACCTAGGTAATTTTGCAATTAAAGACGATATTACGAAGGTACGACCGTAAGATCCGTTAATGATCGGTCGTGTGTTACCGACCTCCCTTCTCGTCTCTCGTTACGCCCTCCGATCGAAGGTGATCGCTTTCACATCGTGATTTTATCTGCGTTCTAACGCACTTTCCGAGCTTCGAAAGTGAAGGGACGATAATAAAAAATAAAAAAAATAAAAAAATACGCGGCAAGTTGTTTACAAAAATTAATCTGTAATTTAACTATCAGCGACAATAAATATTACATACAGAAACGTTCAAATATACCTTGATACAAACATATCGACGATATCGCGCGCTCTAATCGCCGTGTAATTGACCGTGCAGTCCCAACCGTCGGCAGTTCTGTCAGAGAAACTCGAAACGTCAAGCACTGTCGGATGAGAATCTTAAACGTCTCCCCGTTTTTCTGGAAATCACGCTTCGAACCGGACTAAACTCCGACGCTGAATCGCGAGTGGAAATGTAGAAAAACATCGCTATGAGCAGTCGGAGCATGCGTGGGAAAGTCAGTGGTGGGAGAACGCAATAATTGCGCAATGTGTGCGAAATATAAAAAAAAGTAATAAATAATTGAAAAAACCTCTGAAAAAACTCACACGCTGCATGTTTGCAACATTGTCCCCGCGCGTGACGTAGATCGGAAATTGTAAAAACTAGCAAGTGAGTCGAACGATATATGTAACGAAGTTGTTTGTTTCCGCGCGTTAAAAGAACATCACGACAATCTGTTTAAAATGCGATAAATCAAGAACACGAGTGGCGCTTCGTATATTATATACGTATATACACGTGGCGCGATTATACGAGGCGGCAACATTTCGCGTTAATAAGAGCCTTGAACTCCACGTGGCGAGCGAGCGAGCGAGCGACGAGAGGAGAGATCGCTTACATCAGGCAATAGCATTTAACCGGGCGATCGACTCCCCCGCATTTACACGAGGCCGATGTCAGGCCTCCCACGGGAATGAGATGTGCGTCGTCGGAGATCGCGCGCCGTGTAACTCTAATTAACAGTCGGTCGAGAGAGGCCTCTGTTGGTTCGTGCGCCGATGTACGCGCCCATTTAATTAATTACGTGCGCGCCGACCGGCGTGTGTGTTACGAGCGTTTTTTGCAAACGACGCGATACTCTCTCTCTCTCTCTGTCTTTCTTTCCCATAAGGAAGGCGTCGCGCGTTTCGCCGTCGCATCGGAGCAATTATCAAGACGAGAGAAAGACAATGAATGGCTCGATGTGATGTTTTCATGCGCGAAAGACGGCGCCTTGCGCGATGAAAGCTTGGCAAGCGACTCCGCGTAACACGGGTCGCGAATACGCAATGAACTCGTCAACTTCCGACGGATTCGCGTTAATTACTAATTAATCTGATGAAGCTTGTTTTGACAGAAAACAAGCGCGAGCTTAGATTCCGTCTGTGTTTTTACAAATTGTTGAAATTACAAGACATTTGATTGAAATTTACGTTTCAAGGTGTAATTTTGATACAACGAGCGCATCGTCTAATTTTCTTCTTGAAAAATTGTCTGTTCTTTGTGCGCAAAAATCGCGCCTGATGTGTTTTGCACGTACGCGCACGCATGCGAATTACTTACTCGCGTTCTCGCGCGTTCCCGCATCGCGAATGCGCATCGCGAGTTGCGCATTCACCTCGATACGCTCGAAGAGAGTTCAGGAGTCGTCGGAATCTTCAACGTTGACGAGGCGAATTCTGCACGAAGCGCGCCGGATGTCGGCAGCGGCGTCTTAATAAGCGGAAATTCCAGCGACCTTGACGCCTCCTGGACGATAACAATTACGATAGTTGAAACGATAAAAACAAAAGACCCTGCTAACGAGCACTCACGCTCTCTGTCTATCCCTGTTGCCCTATATTGCAAAAAAAGTGAACCCTCGTTGATGAAATTAAAATAATGTAATTCTATTGTGCGAAAAACGTGACGGAATTTTTGTTCGCACATTTGAAGCGCGAAGCTTTGATAAACGATTATTACCGCGTGCAGAATTCGCGAGTGTTAAATTGATTATTAGATCAAAACGAATTGTTGCGATCTAACCTGAAATGTTGTAATCAATCCACCGTAAGTCATTCAATATCGACTCGAATGCACTCACCTGTAACAAAAAAAAGAGAAAATAGTTAATAATAAAATTACAGATAGAAGTAAATATTACAGAAATAAATATTATGTTATTTGCAATATTTATTTCTTATTACAACAAAAATTAACTGTTCACGAGAGCAAACAAGAGTCGTTTCTAACGAAGTTCAATCGAACCGTAAATATTATTGTAGGTAAACCCCGACATTGCAAATTCGACCGAAAGTGTCTATTGCTCGTCGACGTTAACGAAAAAGATGCTTGGCAATCGGTAGCCGGGTTTGGATCGCCATTACAATGTTTGCTCACGTTCGTACGACAGCCGACGAAGTTGATCTTTCGTTTGCCCTCCCCCCTTTTTCGCTCATATCCAATCGTCAAATATATCAATGATCACCGTGCGTACCCGAAACACGTCAAATATGGACACTGCACTTAAGACGCCGCCGTGGTCAGACGAGAGACACCTTCGAGTTGAACACCGGACTTCAAAAAAAAAAAAAAAAAAAAAATGTTCTGCAAATTGCGCGCGTGTTTTGAATACAAACGAGAAAAAAAACTTCGATACAAGAATGCAAGAAAATTCTACAGAATTTTTTGCACAAAAATATGCGGCAAAATTCTAAAAACTTAGTAAGTACAAGAAATTCGAGAGCGTACGAAAGAACGTCGATCGCGTGAAAGAGTGAAGGAAGAGAAAAGGAAGAGGGAAACGTGACCACCGCGGGACGCTCTTTCCAGGAGCCGACGTATGTTACGAGGATGGTTAGAGGTCATCAACATCGCAACACCATCGCGTCTCTGACCTCGTTGACTGTGCACGCCAGATGACTCGGTAAACAGGAGATACTTCGCGGATGCAAAAAGAAAACCCGGTAGAGAGCATCGCCGAGATTGAAAGTCTGCCACACGCGTTCATTTTTGCGCCGAGATTAGACGATCGGGACTATCGGGTTTTGTTGCCAGAAATAAAACATGATTATTTACGCAATTCCTTCGTCGTTGTGTTACACGTGTTCGCAAGTGTTTGCAATAAAACATGCTATGAAACTCTTTTCTAGATTTTACAATAAGTACACAAAGAATTTAATATCAAAAAGCAACGCGTGTTCGGAATATTTTCTCGCGAACAACGCGCCGATCTCATTGGTAACGCGATCTGAAAAAAAAAAAAAACAGAAAACAAACGAATACTTTCGAAATGAGAGATAACAAAGCAGAGAACACAAAACGACAATCTGAAAGGTGTGTTGCCGAGCTTTAATCGAGAAAACTTTTTCGACACATCAGCGCAAACCGCGAGTCATGCCACTCGCCTTCAGTCCTAACTGTTGGTTGTGTTCTCTCTCTCTCTCTCTCACTCTCTGCCAGGTTTAAAGTGACTCTACTCCCTCCCCTCGCTCTCTCTTTTGCGCCGCGGTGGCTCCCTTAATCTTTTTTTCGTTGGCATAATTGCATATAATAATAGCTTTATTCCCGTGCGCGAACGTAATAACGTTTTAATGGTACCGCGCAGGTTTTTTACAGCGGCCATTGTGTGTCCTCTCGGGACACATAATGATCCTCGGATTTCACACGCGTTTTATCATTAAGGTCTTCCCTCCCCGCGCGACGCTTCGACTTGATTTTTATTTCACGACGATTTAATGACTCTCGCGTATATTGCAACGTTCTTTTTTTTTTTTTTTTTTTTTTAATCTCTTTAATGTTTCCACGTATCGATCGGCGAAGTTTTGCCGAAACGTATGGCGCGAAATAAAACGTTTCTTCTTTTCTTCCTCGAAGAACAGTCGAGAACAGATGAATAATACATACAGGAACGCTTGAAATTCTTACGACTCTCATCTCGTTAAGAGCTGACCGTATATAGTGTGTATTAACCGATAATCAGGTGGCGCGCGTTTTACCAGAAAAGACTCGGACGGGATTCGTTCGTATAAGTCCCGTTCGTATAAGCATTGACGCGCGCTCCTTTTTTTTTCGCCCTCCTCGAGAAATAGATCACCCGCTAATTGGCTCGAAAAGCGCGGCTGTTACCGCCGCTTGTTGATCGTGAGAGGCTCCGAGAGAAAGAGATTGACGTTACGATCGCGAAACGTAGCGGAACGTTCGCGCGCGCGCGCGTGAACTTCGGGAAGATCGGGTCACTTCTCCGGTGCGATGCCGGAAAATCGAGATGGTAAACACGCGCGTCTGTCGCGCGATTGCTTGTCGACTATACAATTTAACATATCGCGAAATGTCAATAAAGCTAAAGGTTTATTGCCGGACAATAAAATACGAGCGCGAATAAATAAAAATGTCGTAACAAAAACGATACTTGCTCTCAGAGTAAAATCAGGTCTGACAGGATTGTCTATTTAAACTCGACTCGGCACGAACAAGCCGCAAGAAAAGTTACGTATCGCGCGCTCTATCAATTTTGCATTTTTTTTTATTTTTTCGCTCAGCAACCCACACGGCTCGAATCACCTTTTACGCCGACGGAACAACGAGCGCGCGCGGATTTTAATGTCCGGCTGAAGTTTCTCAAACTTTCACCGGGCTCGCCTTACAGCTCGCTTACAGAGAGAGAGAGAGACTATCGATAAGAACACGCAGCCGGGAAAATCGTGACTCCGATATCGGACCGGTGCGGGTTTCGCGCGAGGCAGCCATGCGCGAAGTGACATCGGCATATACACACCGGCGGCGCGTTTCTCCGCGTGATTACGCTTTTACGCGCCCCAACGTAAACGGGGCGCTGCCGATCGCGCGAATACCTCGAAAGAGGAGAGGGGCCGGGAGGCGTAAATTAATGGTGGCTCGTTGCGCCGCCGCGCTCGCTGCTTCCGGGGACTTGTGTGTCGGCGCGCTCGCGGTTGTCTTTCTCTCTCTCTTTCTCTCTCACAAAGATCAGACAAATCTAATTTCTGCCAACAATACACGAAACACGCCAATTGCGAGTCGAGAGAATGCGGTCTCGACGTACGATTTCAGCGAAATAAATCGCTCACAGATGTAAAAAGTGAGCTACAATTCTTGAAGTGATTAATAAACGCGAGAAAACGTGTTAATAAACGAAAATAAACGGAAAAGTTATAGGACGATGGAAATAAAACCAGACTAAGAGACTTTTACAGCCCCGTATTGACAGATGATAAATTATCGAGAACAAGTTTTACACTTCGAGCGAAGCACGTATATACATATATATTTTTTGTAACACAGAGATCGTAAAGCGACAACGTTTTATGGGTGGAAAATGCAATAGCCGCGAGGACTAATAGAGAGTGCACGCGACGCTAGGTTGTTTTTAGATGACTTCGTGCGAGAGCCATTACGAAAGCGTGAGAAGAGAGTGAGGGTACCCTGGTAGCCCTTCGCGGCCAAGGGCTCGAGCTAATTACGTCATTATGCGGGACACAGGGTGGATAGCTCTAACGAACTTGCTGCGCCTCGCGATGAGCACATCCTATGAATAGTGATGAGTATATAACCGGCAACCACTTACGCGGCAATGTAATACACCAAGTCCCGACCCTGTCCGCTCGTTGCGACCTTCTCTTTGAATAATAATTGAAAATATTCTGACAAAAATATTCGCAAACATATTTTTTCTGAAAAGAAAAAAAAACGTTTCGCAGCGAGATTCGCAGCTAATTGATTTAATTTATCTGAATCTCGAAATTTCTCTAACTTTCTTCGCCGCGCGAACAAGGAGTGGGGCCTAAACACCAGGCCGGTATCTATATCATTGTGAGCTGCGATACGCGCGAACGTATTATTATCGTAATCGTCAGCGGTCCGGCATGTAGGATACGATCGGCGGGAGATCATCAGAGGGGACTGTCGGGGGCCTAATCGCGATAATGGCCCGGAATCGCTTCGTGACCACAGAAACGGAAAACGTCCCGATCCGAGACGAGAAAATCGAGCCGAGTTGTCGATGCGATCGATCGATCTCGCCTACACTTTTGCGTCCCGGCATCGACCGATCATTGAATGCCAACCAGTGTGTGCGCGCGCGCGCGCTTTTATCGTCGTTGCAAAATCTCGATGTGATTACAATGGACAATGGCGCGACAAGCAGCGCTCGCTCGCGAAGGGCAAGCGAGTTGTACACTCTCGAATACGATTTTGCATGCGCGATAACAAAACTAAATTGTTGCCGCATTCTCTAAGCAGTTTTGCGGATCTCTTACCGATTTCTATTTCTATTCGGAAACCCTCGGCCACACCCAAGCGACGATTATGCAACAACAATTTATGCAACACAGTCGATACTTTCGTTTCATCTTATATATTAATTCTCGCGTATATATATATATATATATACGCGAGAGAAGGCGAGAGTATCGAAGAGAAAGACTTTCGGTCGGATAAAAAATCGGGACGGAAAACTGCGAGAGAGATCGACGGGAGGTTAAAACAACAACGCCGGATGTGCCGCAGAGATAAATGCAACGAGATAACAACAAAGTGTAAAAAAACTCCCGTTTGCTGTACATGACACGTTGCAATTACTCGCCGACGTAACAAAATCGAATCGATCGTTTTGTGTTCTCCGCTGGATTTTATCCGCACCTATCTAATTAAACGTCCTTTTCCGTTCCTTTAACTCGCGCGCGCGCGCGGAACGAATAATTACGCGTGACGTGACAAGCGAGATGTTACCCGCTCGCGATACATAAAAGCCGATTCACAGTTCGCGATCGGGCGAACAAACTGTGGAACAAACACGTGGCGTGTTAGTCTGAATATAAATTATCGCTCGCAAAATTTCTTGTCGCGCTAATTAGTCAATTATTGTTCTCGATTTTGACGCGTTACCAACCCCTTTGTCGCGAAGAAACAAAACAAATTCGGTTTTTCTTTCGCACACGAGAGATAACGAGAGAGATGTAATCTAGGAAATTGAATTTGATAAAAAGAATAAACTCGCGATACGTCGTCGATGCGGATCGTATTTTATGTCCGTGATTGTCAATTTGTTTTTTCTCGCAACGAATAAATCTCTCGGCGAATAAGTTCTTTTTTGCACAACTTTTTACCGATTGTCCGATCTCGATATTAAAATCGCGGAGACCGTGAGCGCAAAAACGGAGTCGGCAAAGGAGATGCACGGTGGAAGAAGAGAAGTAGGCCGGACCGGGGGAGAGGGTTACCCTCTACGGATCTTTAATAACACGGCGGGGTCTGCGGGTCCCTGTTCAGGTATGCGAGTCTCGAAAAGCACCTTCTTTCGCGGCGAAACGTTACCATCATCGAGTCGGATCCGCTTCCACACTCACACGCGCGCGCGCGCACATACACACACAGGCATCTTTAAGGATCTCTCTAGCCGCGCGTTTACACGCCTCCGAGCACGAGGCGCGTTTAATCATAGTTTCGTACAGTCCATACGGCACGAATAAACGTGTGTGTACGGAGGGCGACCCGAAGAAAGGTGGAAGGGAGAGGTCGCGAAGAATTCGAGGTGAGCGCAAACTGGTCGGCAGTCCAGCCCGGATTTATTATTACGCGAGAATAGAAGAAGTACCGGACAACCGGCGGAGGGAAGAAACTTGGCTTGGGGAGGGAAATGGGCCGAGTTAGTCACGAGAGGTGAATGAAGCGATCCCCGGCCGACCATTCGGAGAGTGTCTTCTCTCTCCGGACGGTCGTCCGAAAACGCCGCGCGACTCGAATCGTCTCGAGAAAAATTCAAAGATAATCAGACGACAATTTTTTAAAAGACAACTTGATTAATCAGTGAGCTTGTACAGACGGCGTCATTAATTCGAAGAATAGGCGCGGGGATCATATAAAAAGTCCAGTTGATCCAAATATCCATTAGTCCCAAAATCGGGTGTCCAGTTGTGGACACCCGATTGCTACTAGTTAGTTAGTACGGCGCCCGTTGGCGCTACGAGCAACCGCCCCGCTTGCCCTCCGATCCCCGCGCCTATTCTTCGAATTAATGACGCCGCGTCTGTACAAATATAATTCATCGGATAAACCACGTGTTTCACGCGCAACAGAATCCTCTTCCTTTCGATTTCTCGAAGATTCAGATCGGACAGTGCAATGTTACAGAAAAAGTCCGCGCGAGATACGATAATATCATAATCACATCCGCGAAGAAAGAAATCGAACGTAAATATTTCATGCGTATCTCGGGCATTAAATTTCTGAAAACTTGGGTCGTACGAAGGTTGTTAAAAAAAAAACACGCACACAAGATAAAGGTAAAGGAACAATCGTGTCTAAGCTGCGCTATCGAAGAAGGGAAGTCTGGGCTTCTTACCAGGGCAGAATAACAAATGAACTGCCAAACGGGCCCGCTACGATGCCGAAGTCGAAGAAAGTAACGCTCGAACCGGCTCGAGAATACTAATCGTTTTGTGAAGGACGAAGGGAAAGGAAGGCCGGGAATAAAATAAAACGCAATCCGAGGGTGAAAACATTTGATGCGCTGTACGGGGGGTAGATGGACACAAAAGTATATATCCTGTAATTTGAAAATAATATACGCGAACTTGTTCCTAATTACATCTTGCGTCGTTTTCTACTTGTTTCTCAAATTATATCTTATTACTTGGAAGAGACATTGCATGTAATTCTAGATTACTATTTGAATTTTTTAACGCACAAAATAAATAACAATATACGAAGCAGAAAAAAATCTCTACCGACATCGCGAAAATAAGCGTCGGCGTAAGATCGGCGTTTACGAGCCACCCGTTAGACAATGGAATCCGTTTCTCGTTTCGCCGGCCACACGCCACTTATTACGGCACACCATGTTCGAGGGAGCGCATCCACTTAGTGACCCGTGCAGCCGAAACTCCTCGGGAGATATCCCGGTCGGTCGACCAGCCTGATCCTGGCACGCGATGAGGCTCAGCCGAGATAGCTGGCCCCATTATAAAGTTTTATCGCGTACAACAGTATTTCGAGTCGAGGGATTTCGAAAACGCTTGTCTAATTACAGTTTAGAACGGAATTAGCTGAAAATTCTTTCGAACTGACTGATTCGCGAGCTACGTCGCGGCACACGTTCTCCTCTCCTCAAGATCATTTTCTTCGCGACTCGATGAACATCCCAGGAAATGTTTCGCGAAGCGCGCAGGTGCATTTTATCGCCTCGTGGATATCGCGACGGGCTGTTAAAAAGTAACCGGCGTCACGGATTTTTCGAGCGGCCGGTTAAACACGAACTGGTTCGTCCGCGCGTATTCGCGCGCGCAAGTTGTATGTTATTCTGATTATAATTCGAGATTTCCAGTTCGCGTACTGGTTTTGATTCCGGTTTGACGGCAGTATTCGCACTTACGACGCGACGGGACACTCGCTTTTCCATTCTGGATTCTATTTTGAAAGACACATCGAGGAGCAAGACACGTTGTTCCTCGTAAAGCAATCCCATTTTAATTAATCGCAGCTACAATTTTGTCGTGTTTTGCAAAATACTTGTAAATAAGAAAACGCAAAAACTTAATCAACGAAACAGATTTTGATATAAATTCGAAAAATTTGGATTCTAACGAAAAAATCTAAATAAATTCAGAGAATCGATTTATTTTTGATCTGATAAAAATTGCAGCTATTTTTGATCTTTAATCGCACTTCATCCCCTGTGTTTAAAATTACTTAAAATTTTATAGTAAAAAAAAGATTTCTAAATGCCTGTGTATATTTTTTTGAAGAAAAATTACAAATGAGAGCGCATGGAAGAGACAACGCGAAAGAATGTCATCAATTTCTCCTAATCACACGAGAAGTAAAACGGAGGGAGGAGGACACGCTTGTAGAACGCAGACTTCAAGACGTGTAATCAGCGTTCCTTCGGCTCTTAAACACCGTGATGCCACACAGCGTTCCGACGCCATACGCGCAGGAAATCGCTGATGCTCATCGACGTGGCCGGGCCGAATGCCGTGTGCTTCAGAGACGGAGGGGGGGGGAGGAAGCTCGGTGGGGAACAAGGGGGTCCTGATGCGCTCCGACCGAACAACGACGCTTTTTTTTAAACGCGAAGAAACCTGGACGGATCCTATAACACACGCGCGCGGCCGGATTAGAGCAGTAGCTTTTTTCTCCGTCGGCGACGTCAGGATATCGCCGACGGAGAAAAGAAGACGAAAAGGATGAAGCACGGCTCCTCCTGTGCAATTACACCGCAGGTGGTTCCGGAGCGCGATGACTTTCGAACTACTCTAACCGGGACAGAGAGAAACACGTGGCGATTAACGAAGGAATCTTCGAAAAGACGATACACGCTCGTTTTTTTTTTACAAGGAGAAAACAATGATATTATTTCCTCCGTTGAACACGCACAGACATACAATGATAATTAATATTCACCTAAAAGTCTTCAATTACTTCGTGTATAATTTTGTATTCAATCTGTGTATAAATTGCAAGTGAGACGAGATATTTACGCGCGTGTGTGTGTTGAAAATAAAAACTCCCGGTAACGTTTTTTTTGGGGAGGGGGACGAATCGATGTCCGAAATTCACTTCGCGATTTCTTTTGCTTGAGAATTGAAAAGTAAATAGAGAGAGAGAGAGAGAGAGAGAGAGAGAGAGAGCTGAAGCGCGATACCAGTTCGAGCGCATTTGTTTACGAATTTCTTTTTTTTCTTTGAAAGCCATAAACAGAAAGCCGCGTACAATGTAAGCGCGGATCCGCTCCGGAAAAAAAAAAACGCAGATCCCATTGCCCCAAAAGACGCGCGAGAGAAAGAGAGAGACAGAAACAGAGACGGAGGACCTTGTTTCTCGATTTGAATTCGCGAAACGTAAAACGAGAAACGAATCGAGGAGCGAGAAAGAAAGACAAGGTAGAGATAAAGGGCGGGGCGTGGGAGGGTTTTGTCGTGGTCGGATAGGAATTACCATGCGAAAGGAGTCCGGCCGAGGTCCAAAAGCTTATGTTTATTTCAATTACCGTCCGTTCCTACCCGGGCCCCGATCGTCGAAATGAAAGAGACAAGGATGGAAAAAAAAACAAAAACAGAAACAAGATCACGCAGAAAAGGAAGGAGCGGCACAGGATGACGAGGAACGACAACGAGAGCGCGACGTCGTTTCGTATAAGCGGTCCGAAGTTGCTCGCATCTTTTTCATCCCTTGGAGAAACGACCGAGCGCGTATTAAATATTCCAAGATCGAAACGGCGACATTCAGATGCGCTTTCGCGCTGAAAAAGTGCGCTCGGTCGAATCGGGGGACCGCACGAGGAGCTACGCAAAACTCTCGAGTCGCGCGGAACAAAACTCTCCGCTGAATCCCCGACGACCACGGGATTCGCTCCTCTTTCCTCCGAGAAATGCAAATCGCAGACATTCCGACACCGTGTTGTTCTCGCGACTACGAAAGATACCTTTATACGTTCGTACGCGTCGAACTTATCGCGAACACTGTCGCGATAAACACCTATTTCCGGCGACAATGAGAATCGTTCAGCTCCGCTATTTTATTTTTTTATTTCTTTTTTTTCGATTCCGCGCACACGGTTCGTTTGCTCGAACGCACCAAGCAACGACCACACCGGCTGTCCTCGTCCCGTTTAATAAAATCCGCGATCTCGAAGATAACGTAATCCTGATAACACGCGACACTTGGCGATGAAAAACGTGGGAATGTTGAGAAAACCGTGCGCGCACGCGCGCGGTATAATGCGGTAAACGGATTATCTAATAAATTCCTGATTATTCATCTCGATTCGCGCGTATTAATCTAATGCGAAAATATACATTTATATATTTGTTGAGAAAATTATATTCCGAGAAATCACTCGCGGAGATTTCTCATCGCGTCTTATTCGCGGCAACGGCGAGGAATGTAAACGTGTAAAAAAGGAGATTTCTGTTAAAGAAATCGTGTTAACGCGGCATGATTTCGAGAGACGATAAAAACAATGTGATATTTTCCGCTCTCGATATTCCGCGTCGATACCTCACCGCGATCGAGATAAGAGAAAACGACATACGCACGCACACGTTCCGATGTCACTAATTGGATTTACGTCTCACTCGGTGTTTTCATGCGAAATCTCAATACGAAACGCAAAAGCTTGCACGTGTGCCATCGTTTTCCACACGACGCGGATTTTATCTTCAACGCGCGCGTGATAATAAAATTACGGAGCACTCTCTCCCCGCATTGCGGTCGCCAGTTTTGGTATTTTAAATTGCCGCCGCTCGTACATGCGTAAACTAAATACGATATTTCCGTGATCGCTCTTTCCGCACACACACACACACACACATTTCGAGCTTGTTAAACGGGCAGCTTTCAGACGCGTGCAATACCGCATACATAATGCAAACACGTTAAGCGCGGGGTCACTGCGCACACATTCTGTTCTCGTAATCTGAATGCAAATTGGAGCAAGAAAAGTATCAATCGAAAATGTCGTTAAAGTTCCGAGCGTTACTAAATCGAAAAAAAAATATTCCCGTGAATTTTTTCTCAGGTTTCTCGCGTCATACAGTTTTATCACACGTCACAATGGATGAAAAAATATTAAATTTCTATCGTTACGAAAATAATTATAGGTATTTATGTACAAGATAAATATTTCACACGAGTAAATTTTTCGTAGAATTCTATGAAACTTCGAACTCCTTCTCATGATACGTACAACGACGGAAATGAAATTCACGCCGATTGATAGAACACGAGAGAGGTGGCGTTGATTTTTGCCGTTCCGCTCGGTTGCACACGCGCCGATCATAATTAAGAAGTAATCCCGCGCGCCACGTATCTCCTTTCTTCTCCTTTCCACGAGAGTACACGTATTTAATTTCTGCACGCTTAAAACCCATACGTATCCGCGCGCGTGTAAGCATCGCGCGTTTGTGCATAGACAGTAGAAAGGAGATGCTAAGACACACGCGCTAAGTGCACACACGTTGAAACGTTTGTAGCGCGAACGTTTCGTCGAATCCCATAGATTTACAAAATGAGAACGCCACGGGGGAAGAATTATAGCTTCGACGTGAAAGAAAATGAAGAAACGCCACAATGTACATAAGATTTCTCTAAATCCTCACATGCGATGGGTGTGTTCCGATATTTCTTATTAGATTGTTGATCAATGACTCGCGCAGTACCGTAACAAAATTATCGCAAACATTCGCGTGACTGCAGTTAATTCCGCGTCAAAACACAATTAACGTAAGCAAATTTTTTGATTTGTGAAAACTTCGCAGGAAAGAGAGAGAAGAAGAAGAAAAAGATGTCTTTCATAATAATGTAAAAAAAAAAATAAATAAAATTGTTCCGTGAGTAAATTTTCTACTAACTCGCTCATCAGCGTGTTGTAATTTCGATTTAATTGAATCAAGTGGCAACATATTGTGCCAGGGATCTGTAGCAACTTCCGCAAAAATTTTACCAGCTATGGGAACACATGGCGTTTTCTCACACGGAACAGAACGTTCCCTCGTCACGACGAGAAGATCTGGTGTGAGACTTGACGTCAGAAAGTTTTAACGTTGCGCGCGGGTATCGCAACATTTCTTATTAACCTACTGAACGTTGCACCTATACGTATATAAATGCTCTGCTATCGCGTCAGACACGCATGAACGCGGCAATTTTAATTATGAGAGCAAGACAATCTTGGTCAAAGCTGGAAATGTACGTGCCGCGAAACACAGAACAGAGAAATTATCATTTTTAATTAATGACACGTTCATGAATATTGTTCCCCCGCGCGAAAATGTTCATTCATGTTCGCGCATGTGGGAACATTTCTCTATCGCTACGACGTTGCCCGAAGAATACACGATCAGTCATCGTTAATTACGGAGTACGATAATCCGGATCTCACGATTGTTTTAGCAACGAATTCGGACGAGTCGTATAACAGTCCGCTAGATTCCTCACAAAAACAAAAATTAAATGTATTTTTTCAAGCGCGCAATTTTATACGTTCGGAATAAAAAACGCAACGGCGACGAGTAATAAAAATGTCACCGACGAGAAGAGAAACGCGAGACAGGTTCGGCGGACCGCTTCGACAATCGTTTTGTTTATTTTTTTCGACGCGCGTTTCTAATTGGCGCTAAATAATGATTTTTTTCCGTCCGTCCGGAATCCGACGATCCTCCTGTACGCGCGAGAGCTTCCTCGAACAGACCTATTACTGTACGACAATATTCGCGTAGGCAATCAGCACGTCGGTGCGAGAGGACAACGGTTAACGTTCGCTTCATTATGCGCGCCGTCGACTACCACGACGACGACGACGACGACGGGGACAACAACAAGGACGACGAAGACGTCGCTGCACTAACGAGAAGTCGCTCCTCTGACCGCGGTAGTAACGTTCGCGAAACGTGTTCCAGACACTGACCAACATCACCGCCGAGTTCTATCCGAGTAACGGTCGAGTAAATAACGAGGACCAATAGCTCGGCGCTATTTACATCGACAGCTTCGATGCTGGTTGCGCGCGTACGGAGGATAATAAAGAACTCTTAAAGATAAACGCACACCATTTCAGTTTAGAATCGTAAATAACAATTTCTCTTAAACTAGGAATTAATTTAAAAAATGCAAAATTGATTTACTCCTTCCCTCACTTTTATCTTCGATTAAAGTCGATCCTTCTCCGGAATAATGTTCGGACTGAACATTAAACTACGCTTCCATAGCGATTAATTTCTCGAGACAATTTGTCGATTCTTCGAGTTTTTTTTGCGTATTTTCCACCGTAGTCGTGCGAGCTCAATATATCCGCAATTACCCCCGCACTGGCGGGAAAAAAAATCCGGGTTAACCGGTTAATCGTCCGTAATACCGTGAAACTAACACAAGACGTCCGGGAATTTGCGCCGACGCGAACGGAAGAATACCGTAGTAACCAACCAGGCGCTCCCCCCGTTCGTCGGTTTATTGGGCACTTCTTGGGGCTCTTGTTACCGTCGAGCGGAAATAGTTGCGGAACGACCGGCGCGCCGTAAGCTTCTTCTTCTCTCACGAGAAACAAGTGAAACCGTCTCGCGGTTCTAAGGTATTCGCAAATAACACGTTCCGAAGGGTTGCGAGGGTTCTGCAAACATTTCAGGCACCGCTCTTTTATCCCGCGTAGACTCAGCGATACTTTCAGGTCTGAAATAAAATCTCCGAGAGTCCCTCTACCTTCTCGTATTCCTCATCATCTCTGCGAGCCATCGCGAAGACGTTGAGTTCTTTCTCTTTCTCTCTCTCTCTCTCTCTCTCTCTCTCTCTCTCTCTCTCTCTC